>NC_142468.1:82572500-82731111 GCF_049115385.1 Moschus berezovskii
TACCTCACAAGTCCAAGAGTGAGTGTTCTAGTGAGCAAGGTGGAAGCTACATGACCTTTATGACCCAATATTGGAAGTCACACAGCATAACTTCTGTCATATTCTGTTGGTCAAGTGGTGACTCAGGATCACGAAGAGGTGGCATAGACTTCACCTCCTGATGGGAGGAAATGTTGAGGACTTTTGGTCACCTTGTATGATCAATCATCTCACATGCACGAAGGAGACCTCCCTATTCTATCCCATGTTAAAAATTCATTTCATGAGCCCTGGCTTAGTAAACTGATTTTCTTCTGCTAGCCTTTTTTCAGAGTGCAATATGTCCAAAATATTGTTCTCATTATTTCAAGTTTTATACTAGTGGCTCCCTGTCTTTTAGATTTTGAAGTAAAATTTAAAATAGGCGGATTGACATAGAGAAACCAACTTTTCATTTTGCTAGAGAAGGTCATTTAAAAAAATAATTGCAACAGCACATATTACTCATTCTACTCATACCACTTCATAAAACAAAAGACACGTTCAATCAAAATAACAGGATGGATGTATGCTTAGAATAAATGACCTTCCTTTAAGCTGAATAAATTAATGAAAAAGGCATACTATTTTCCTAATTTTTCTCATTTTATTATAGGCTAGTGGAAACTTTCTCATGAAACCTGCATTCTGTATGTACATTTAGGGATAACTCTTCCAGAAAAAGCTCTCAAGTATGCCATTTACCACATTTTCTTGGGACACTCAAGATCTTATGGTTAGAATTTCAGATTTACATTAGTTCCATCAATTGCACAGCTGTATGTGAGAGATACTTGGCTCTCACCTAAACCTCTGTTAAACTCAAATGAAATTAACTAGATTTTGCTGATTATTTAAAGTGCCTTGAACAATATAGTCTCATGGAGTTTCAGAATGAGATGCTAGAAGATTTGATACCTAGCAGGACTCAAATTGCAGGTTAGTTCTAGAGAGAAGACTGATGCACATGAAATACTGACAAAATAATACAATTCAGAATGTAGGTGAGAATATACAGAAGTTACTCATGAAAATTAGTTTGGGGCATCGTTACAAAGAATGTGTAGGCAGAGTGCAAGGTACAGGATTTGGATGAGAGGCAAGAGAAGGTTATTTCAGGGAAAGGTAGGTGGGCAAGGGTACAAAGAGAAGAATGACTGTGAGGCATTTAAATATGGAATTTAGAAGGATGGTAATGACGACCCTATATGCGAGACAGCAAGAGACACAGATATAAAGAACAGACTTTTGGACTCTGTGGGAGAAGGCGAGGGTGGGATGATTTGAGAGGACAGCATTGAAACATGTATATTACCACATGTGAAATAGATGACCAGTCCAGGTTCGATGCATGAAACCCAGGGCACTCAAAGCTGGTGCACTGGGATGACCCAGAGGGATGGGATGGGGAGGGAGGTGGAAGGGGGGTTCAGGATGGGGGACACGTGTACACCCGTGGCTGATTCATGTCAATGTATGGCAGAAACCACCACAGTATTGCAAAGTAATTAGTCTCCAATTGAAATAATTAATAAAAAAAGAGATTTACGGATGGCGGGTAGGTCAATTTTTAACATGCCTTATCTTAGAGAAGAAAATAAAATGGATTCAACGTTCTTTGACTTTGTTCTGTTTTTGAACCATAATATAGTAATTGACTAAAATTCCTACTTTTTTCTTACTCTCAAAGTGATCACTTTTTTTTTCCTTCCTAATCTGAGAAGCAGATGGCTGACTGCTCATGCTAAACACAAACCATTTATAATCATAATAAGAATAATCAGCCAGTAAATAATAGCTTCAATACTGTGGATCAGCACCTGAATATTTGGGTGACCTTCCCTGAAATACCCAAGTGTCCTTCTGACAGTTTGGGTTGAGGAGCCCTTGTATGATGTTTCATCCCTAATGACAAAATAAATCTCAAATGTCAAAAAGTACTGTCCTGAATTCACCTCTGCTTCACCAGCAGTAATGGATTAGGACCAATATCCATTAGTCCAAGGCCAATCAATGTTTATTCACCCACGTCCCTGGGCTGACAGCTTAGGTACCTACCTGTTTGAGGAAACAAAAGGTCATGTTGGAGCATCAGAAGTCATCTATTGAATTTTTCCTTTAGATTTTATTGGAATCAGTTACAAACTATTCTGGTTTTTATTTTCATATCTGCCACCTAAACTTAAACCAAGAGCAACAAAGAAAACGTACGTGTAATTTTCCAGGAGAGAGTTTTGGAGGACTTATGTAATCACATTCATCAATATTGATTAAGCACAGTGCGATCTTTGAGTCCATTTTCAGACCTATTTTCCTGCCACGCACAGTCACATCCCCAGGGTCCAGAAATGGCCTGAAATCAACTTCAGGAGTCCGTTTCTTTCAGGCCTTTCTGTTGCTTAAAATATCAAAAGATGTAATAACGGCCATCCATTCAAAATTACTTTCTTGTTCCGTTCCTCTAAAACACCAGTTCCTTTTGGATTTTTATGCTTTATTTGTTCATTGTGCTGACGTTCAAGAGACAGTCCTGAAAAAATCCTTTTATTGCTTGCAGTTATGCCTAAAGTTGAGACTAATAAATTTCTCGTAAGCCTGTTTTCATGGACTTTCTGGAACTAAGACACAGGGTAGCATCATTCTTCCGAAACGGCCCACTTTTGGGTAGCAGAAGCCCTTTGCTGTTCTCCGTTGTTCGTGGTCTCAGGGCGGTCGTGTCCATGTGAGCGTGTTGCTGTTTCCTCCTGTCCCTCTTTACCCTCGCCCACGCTGGGGTGTATGTTCTGGTTTTCTCCGCGTCCAGCACGGCTGCACCCTCTGTTCCTGTAACCAGCACTGGCACTTGGCTTCTCCTGCGGCCTCCGTGTCCTCAGTGCCCCCGGCTCTGGTTTCCTGTCCTCTGCTCTCAGCATCACTGCTGCCCTGAGATGGCCGCTTCAGGGACCACTGGTGACCTCTTCCAAGACAGGCTCACGGCTTTTCTGAGTTCCGGCATGGCTACAGGAAAACTCCTCCTCAAAACAGGGATCTGCCCACTACAGACCATAGGCTGACTCTGGCCCTTCCCGTTTCTGTCAATAGTTTTATGGGGACACGACCCTGCCCATTTGCTTACATGATATCTGTGGCTGCTTTTGTGCTGTGAGGACAGAGTTGAGTAGTTGAAACATAGCGTATATCACCTGCAAGGTCTGAAACAGTTACTGTTTGGCCCTTTAGATAGAGCCACCCTGCCCTTCAGTGTCCTGGTAAGTTCACGCTTGTATTGATACTGTGATGGCGTTAATTCCTCAGTGGCTCCCCTCGTCTGTGTCACTGTTGTATTGTGCTCAGTTCTGTCCAACTCTCTGCACCCCCATGGACTGTAGCCTGCCAGACTCCTCTGTCGATGGGATTTTCCAGGCAAGTATACTGGAGTGGCTTGTCATTTTCTTCTCCAGGAGCCTTCCCCACCCGTGTCTCTTACACTGGCTGGCAAATGAGGATATCCATTTCTTTATTTTTCTTTTACGTTTATTTATTTTTAATCGAAGGATAATTGCTTTACAGTATTGCGTTGGTTTCTGCCATGCATCAACGTGAATCAGCCACAGGTACACATATGTCCCCTCCCTCCTGAACCGCCCTCCCGTCTCCCTCCGCACCCCACCCTCTAGGTTGATGCAGAGCCCGGGTCTGAGTCCCCTGAGTCACTCAGCACACTCCCATGGCTGTCTGTTTCACACACGGTGATTACTCTCCCCGTGCGCCCCACCCTCTGCTTCCGCCCATTCCCGTGCCCAGGAGCCCGTTCTCCGTTTTCCATCGCTGCCCTGCAAAGAATTCCATCAGTCCCAGCTTTCTAGATTCCATATATGTGCATTCAGTCCAGTTTAGTCGCTCAGTCGTGTCCGACTCTTTGCGACCCCATGAATCACAGCACGCCAAGCCTCCCTGTCCATCACCAACTCCCGGAGGTCACTCAAACTCATGTCCATCGAGTCGGTGATGCCATCCAGCCATCTCATCCTCTGTCCTCCCCTTCTCCTCCTGCACCCAATCCCTCCCAGCATCAGAGTCTTTTCCAGTGAGTCAACTCTTCGCATGAGGTGGCCAAAGTATTGGAGTTTCAGCTTCAGCATAGGTCCTTCCAGTGAACACCCAGGACTGATCTCCTTCAGAATGGACTGGTTGGATCTCCTTGCAATCCAAGGGACTCTCAAGAGTCTTCTCCAGCACCACAGTTCAAAAACATCAATTCTTCTGCGATCAGCTTTCTTCACAGTCCAACTCTCACATCAGTATACAATATTTGTTTTTTTCTTTCTGACTTCCTTGGTGGCTCAGACAGTAAAGAATTTGCCTGCAATGCAGAAGACCCAGGTTCAATCCCTGGATCAGGAAGATCCCCTGGAGAAGGGAATGGCCACCCACTCCAGGATTCTTGCCTGGAAAATTCCATGGGCAGAGGAGCCTGGCAGGTGGGCTATAGTCTATGGGGTTGCAAAGAGTCGGAGACGACTAAGCGACTAACACTTTCACTTTCTGACTTACTTTACTCTGTATGATAGGCTCTAGGTTCATCTACCTCATTAGAACTGACTCAGATGCATTCCTTTTTATGGCTGAATAATATTCCATTGTATATGTGTACCACAGCTTCCTGATCCATTCATCTATTGATGGAAATTTAAGTTGCTTCCATGTCCTAGCTATTGTAAACAGTGCTGCAGTGAACATTGGGGTACATGTATCTTTTTCAGTTTTGATTTTCTCAGGGTATATGCCTAGTAGTGGAACTTCTGGGTCATATGGTGGTTTTATTCCTAGTCTTTTAAGGAATCTCCACACTGTCTTCCATAGTGGCTGTATCAATTTATATTCCCACCAACAGTGTAAGAAGATTCCCTTTTCTCCACACCCTTTCTAGCATTTATTGTTTGTAGACTTTTTGATGATGTCCATATATGCAGAGTACATCATGAGGAACGCTGGGCTGGAAGAAGCACAAGCTGGAATCAAGATTGCCGGAAGAAATATCAATAACCTCAGATATGCAGATGACACCACCCTTATGGCAGAAAGTGAAGAGGAACTCAAAAGCCTCTTGATGAAAGTGAAAGAGGAGAGTGAAAATGTTGGCTTGAAGCTCAGCATTCAGAAAACAAAGATCATGGCATCTGGTCCCATCACTTCATGGCAAATAGATGAGTAAACAGTGGAAACAGTGTCAGACTTTATTTTTTTGGGCTCCAAAATCACTGCAGATGCTGATTGCAGCCATGAAATTAAAAGATGCTTACTTCTTGGAGGGAAAGTTATGACCAACCTAGATAGTATATTAAAAAGCAGAGACATTACTTTGCCAACCAAGGTCCGTCTAGTCAAGGCTATGGTTTTTCCCGTGGTCATGTATGGATGTGAGAGTTGGACTGTGAAGAAATCTGATTGCCGAAGAATTGATGCTTTTGAACCGTGGTACTGGAGAAGACTCTTGGGAGTCCCTTGGACTGCAAGGAGATCCAACCAGTCCATTCTAAAGGAGATCGATCCTGGGTATTCATTGGAAGGTCTGATGCTAAAGCTAAAACTCCAATACTTCGGCCATCTCATGCGAAGAGTTGACTCACTGGAAAAGACTCTGATGCTGGGAAGGATTGGGGACAGGAGGAGAAGGGGACGACAGAGGATGAGATGGCTGGATGGCATTACCGACTCAATGGACATGAGTTTGAGTGAACTCTGGAAGTTGATGATGGACAGGGAGGCCTGGCGTGCTGTGATTGATGGGGTCCCAAAGAGTCAGGCACGACTGAGTGACTGGACTGAGCTGAACTGAACTGATTGTGACCTTTGCAAGGTGATACATCGTTGTAGTTTTGATTTGTATTTCTCTAATAATGAGTAACATTGAGCATCTTTTCATGTGTTTATTAGCCATTTGTATATCTTCTTTGGAGAAATGTCTGAATAGGTCTTGTTCCCACTTTTTGATTGGGTTGTTAGTTTTTCTGATATTGACTTATATGAGCTGCTTGTATATTTTGAAAATTAATCTTTTGTCAGTTGTTTCATTTACTATTATTTTCTCCCATTATGAGGGTTGTCTTTTCACCTTCTTTATAGTTTCCTTTGCTTTGCAAAAACTTTTAAGTTTAATTAGGTCCCACTTATTTATTTTTGTTTTTATTTCCATTACTCTAGGAGGTGGGTCATAGAGGATCTTGCTATGACTTATGTTATAAAGTATTCTGCCTATATTTTTCTCTAAGAGTTTTAGTTAAGTTTCTTGTCTTACATTTGGGTCTTTAATCCATTTTGAGTATATCTTTGTGTATGGTGTTAGGAAGTATTCTAATTTCATTCTTTTATGTGTAGCTGTCCAGTTATCCCAACAGTACTTATTGAAGAGGCTGCCTTTGCCCCATTGTATATTCTTGCCTACTCTATCAAAAATAAGGTGCTCATAGATGCATGGGTTTATCTCTGGGCTTTCTAGCTTGTTTCATTGGCTTATATTTCTGTTTTTATGCCAGTACCATTCTGTCTTGATGACTGTAGCTTTGTAGGATAGTCTGAAATCAGGAAGGTTGAATCCTCCAGTTCCATTCTTCTTTTTCAAGATTGCTTTGGCTATTCATAGCCTTTTGTGTTTCCATGAATTGTGAGATTATTTTTTGTTCCAGTTCTGTGAAAAATGTCAGACAGATTCTTTACCACTGAGCCACCAGGAAAGCATTTGTCTATGTTATTAATTAAAATTGCTTTGACTTGTTTTTTAAGGATTTTCTCTTACTTATCAAGTTTAATTGTACTTCTCCACATGCCCAACCTGTCCACTGTAACCAGGCTGCTTACTCTGCTCACCTTCTGACCCACTCGTGCCGTTTCCCACTCCAGGCCACCCCCCTCCCCACCGGCCCGCACTGTTGTATATCTGAGCATAAGCAGACATACCAGTCTGCCCATCCTCTGAGTCATATTCTTCCTGGGTGTTCTTCTGAAGCTCAACTCAAGCCCTGCGCCCTTCATGAAGTATCACTATAACCCGATTATCAGTTATATTGATCATTACTTTATGGATTTGCTTGTGTCACCTGTACTGCCTGCCCTGTTCCGCCATGTTACTGATGTGACGTTCTTCCTCATGTGTTTAAAATGTGAGGCTCTGTCAGGCCTGCCCGCTCTTGGACCCCTCTTCTTCATTCATTTTATTGTGACCTGTCCCAAGCCAAACTCCTCAGTGTCAGCGCCCACTCTTCCTTGCCTCACCCCTCAGTTTCCAAGAACTGTGGGCTCTGACTGCCAACAGGACCTCAAGCCTTGCCCCACTTCTCTGAGTCTGCCGTGCCACAGCCTTAGAGCAGGCTACCTTCATTCCTTCCCTGGGCTACCTCTCAGTAATATTGCAACAGCTGGTTTCTTTCCAGGGCCGGGACCAGGGTGGGGAAAGTAAGGTGCCTCGAGCACAAATTTAAGGAAGCACTCACTCTCAGGGTTGCGCAGATGCAGAGTTAGCACTCGAGGGTGAGTTCTTTCTTAACTTTTGTGCTCAGGGCATCTCAGAACTTGATTGCCTCACCCTGGTCCGGACTTTTCCTTCTTCTCCCTTCCCTTGCCCTCCCCGCCCCCACCCCTCTGTCTTTCCCTGCCGTAGTTTATGCTCCACAGGGCTATTGAAATGATCTTTTCGGGCATGGATGAAGTCCAGTCTGTCTTTTAGTTTCCCAGAAGACAAAGGCTGACTTTTTGGATGGCCTTCAACCTGCCTTCCGGCCTCATCTCTCACCACTGCCACCCTTGCACGTGAACTCTGCAGTCTATCCATCCTGAACCACTTAGAAGCCCTTTTGTCTGTGGTGCTATGACACATCTCCAGGTCTTTGAACTCAATCTTCCTCCCTTCCCTGGAACTCTCTTCTCTTGGGGAATTTTTATTCATTTTTCAGAACTTAGCACGATCCACCATGACCTTCTATGGTGAGTTTTCCAGATTCCCTGGAATTAATTAAGTCTCTCCTTCTTTTTCCCCATTAAGCAGAATGTACTGACCTTAATTATAGCATGTGTTTCATTTAATGGTAATTAATTTTTTTTAGATTTTTCAATTCCCAGGAAACCAAAGATTCAAAGCCCAGGCTTTATATTAGAATAGTTAGGAAAGTTTGTTTTAAAAGTACTGTTGCCTCAGTTCTATCCCAGAACCAGAATCTCTGGGTGTGGCCCGGGCATCGTGTTCTTTCCCTTAAATCACCCAGATAATCTGATGTGCAGCCATGATCTGGAACCACTGCATGAGGCTGTGAGTTGAGCTCCCAAGAGGGAGGGCCTAGTCCCTTCCCTGTTTGCAGCCCTGTCCTCCGCCCTTCCCTTCCCTCATACCCTGCAGGATGTCTGGCTTTTCACAGGAGCTCAACTAAGAGCTGTGGATCAATGATCCTTTGCTCCATTGGTTGGCTTAGTGATTCAAGAAAGGACGTAGTCAATTACCACCTTGCTCCCTCAGCACAGGCCTAGGAGTGGAAGACATTTGTGGAGATAGAGATCCCGTTGTTGTTGTCACTAAGTTGTGTCTGACTCTTGTGCGACCCTGTGGACTGTAGTCTGTCCAGCCTCTCTGTCCATGGGATTGTCCAGGCAAGAATACTGGAGAGGGTCGCCATTTCCTTCTCCAGGGGGTCTTCCCGGGCCAGGAATCGAACCTGCTATTGGCAGGCGGGCTCTTTACCACTGAGCCACCAGGGAAGCCTGACAGGGATCCGCTGGTGTGAAGTTGATGTGTGATGTTCGTGGTGCACCACAGGTTAACCCCTGAGACCTTTATTGCTTTGAATACCAAGGGGGCTGCTGTTGTCCTTTTAACTGCAGAGCCATATATGCAAATGATTTTGTCCATGCAAAATTATTTAAATACCTCTTTCCCTATCCAGTGGATGTGCTCTATCCTGGCCATCTGAGGGAAAATATTAGCAAGTAGGTTGGTCTTCCATTTCAAGACTCCCCTTCTGCATTTGGCTCACTGAATTCAGTGGCAGTGTCTTTGGGCCTTCAGAGGCTGTTTAGCACCCAGGTGGACTTAAGTAATAAGTGGTTATAATGCTTGATATGGAATTACCTGTCTATACAAGCAGCTACATCAGTCTGCCTGGACCAACGGACTTAAATGTCAGACTTTCCAAATGTAAAAGTCAGAGATGCACTGTAGTCTACATCTGATATTTACAGTTCTTTCTGGCAAAGGTGAGCTGACTTTTGTTGCAAATGTTTCTCTGTTGCAAATTGGAACGAGTTTTTAATTTGTCCGTATGCCATATTATTACTTCTTTTATTTGATTTTCTGAAAATCCACAGATGCATTTGAATGTGTCAATGGCCCTTACCTGTGGCTACTAAAAATAGTAGTGATTTGGAAAAGTCAGGGGTTGGATTTAGGAGAAGACTATTGATTATTTATTTAAATAATCTCAAGATGCAGAAGAATAAGTCTTTGAAATTTAAAAAATTAGCTCACATTTCCAGAGCTGTTTCAGTTGGCTTCTATTCAGAACACAAGCTGATGGAGGCCACGATCTGTAATTTTACTTTCTACATCACCCTAGAGCCCCTCCCCTTTTCCTCTTGTCTCTTTTCCATCACCATTTTATTCTCCCCGTTTTGCTCTCTTCCTCATACCAACAGTTATATTAGTTGTTTTTACTGAACAACTGTGTTTCACACAGTTCTAAGTGCTTTAACCCATTTAATCTCTCAAAAACAGTGTGTGGGGAGGTACTGTTTTAATCCCATTATACAGAGGGGAAAATTGAGACACAAAGAAAGAAACTTTCCCAGGATCAAACATCTAGTAAACAGTAGTGCAAAAATTCAGATCCAGTCCATATATTTCAAGAGCCTGGGCTCTTCACTCTTTGCTGCCTTACCCAGAGTTCAGAGTGGTAAATAGTAGCGGGATAAAGATGAGTATTGCGTTTGGTTAAACAACAACAAAAACAGTTTTTCTGCTTCCCCCATCTCATCCCCCCATTGCTTTAATAATGGGTCCACTTCTCAGCACATCCAGTGGAAGAATCCAATAGAATAGGTACTGAACTTGAGATTTTTTGTTATCATTTCTAATTCAAGAGCAGAATTTGAAACCAGTAATAATCAGAAATATCAAGTTGTAGTTGAAGATGTTGCAGCCTTCTTTGAATTGAAGAAGATCTGCAAAGGCACAGGGGGAGGCACAGTGGTCCCTGGAGTCAGCCTTTGATGGACTACGGTGTGGTCTGGCCAAGGGTCGGCTGCACTCGTAACCCACCAGTTCGGGGGCCCTGGAGGAGGAGCACAGGGCAGCAGCCGTGAAAGCTCCTGCATCAGGAGGTGGGAGGGGAGGATGCATAAGAGGCCAGCAAGGGAGAGAAGTGCCCTTCTCCCCCAGACAGAAGAGAGCCTGGTTCAACTCCGGGGCTGACCACCGCTTACCATTTGACATGTAGGAAGCTGAAAGATTAGCCTGACAGCTTACAGCTAGTTCTAGGGAGACTGGAACTAGTCCTGAATTTCTTGACTCTCATTCCAGGGATTTTTCCAGGACACAGTGGAAAAAGAGGCATCTTCAGTAAAATTAAGGAGAGCAAGGTTGTGAGTTCTGGAACTGACCTTAAGGAGATGCTCTTTCAGGGTTGCCTTCAGTGACGCGATCAACCACATAGTGGGTAACTGTTGCCTCTTTCCATGGCTGTGTGAACCTGATTTCTCGAAGCACACAGCCTGTCTTCAGGGGCCCTCTGAGGCAAGGTGGACATCGCACTACCTAATTAAATCCAGACTGGTAATTGATCAGTTAGTGGAAAAGTTGGAAAAGCAAGAAAACATGCAGATCAACGTAGGGACTTAAATACTGTAACACATGGGCTCGTATTTTTTCAACCATCTTCAGATGCAGGAGCAAAGGTACCCTTTGAGCAGATATCTTTGAAACTGAATACCCCTTTGTCTTTCCTGTATCTCCATAGCCATCATGTGGCTTTGATTTTCAGTTTTAACTTCTTGAATATGCCTCTATCTAAGCACAGAATCTTTCATCATTATGAGTTTTCTCAGTCTGAGTTGGATTGCTCACATTTATATAATTTAATACATTTCTTTAACAAACATGTACTATGAAGATGTTTATTTAATACATTTACTTAATAAGTCCATTAAATAAATACTTACTTTTGCACCCCATCTTCCCTTTATCCTTCTTAACTTAGTTTCATAGGAGTAACTCCCGTTCCTTTCACACTTATATATCATTATTTATGTGGCTGCTGTTTAATTGGATTCATAACTAATAACAGCAGAACTCACATAAAGGTTGGTATGAAATAGTAAACCTAAAGCATTTATTGGAAGAAGAAGGAAGATGGAAAATAATTCTCTGTGTTGTGGGTGGGTTTGTTAATCGATTGTGTTGGTTAAGTCAGAATTGGCTAAGTGGGTGTCTACTATGGGTATAACACAAGTTGATAGTAGAAAATCCTACCCTTGGGACAATAAATGCACCTGCCTCTTGTGTAACATCTGAAAAATAATGAGAATAATTTAAGGAATAACTCATTTTCCCTCAATCCTGTGAATATGATGAGTGATAATATATTATTCATTTTAATAACTGTCTCTAGAACTGTCATTGTTATTCTTAAAGATTTATTTTTGTTTTACTTTGACTTATAATTTTGTTTTAACCTAAGAAAATCCCCTTATAAAAGGTGAGTGTGAGCATTGCCCCATGGAGATTATTTATCACTGAATTCAGAACACTATCACAAAATGTTTTTTTTAATTGAAAATCAATCTATAAATAAATGGTGGAATGAATTATAGGGTATTCCATTAGCCATAGATAACTGAAGTGCTTAAAATAATTTTTTTAAACTAATGGCTAAAATTATTATGAGAAAAACCACTCTATTCCATTTCTTAAAATTGTTCTGTTTCATTTAAATGTGGTTTAAATGGTGCTGGGGGAAAAGATGTGTGCCCCTTAGGGATTGTCAGAAAGAATCAAAAGCAGCTTAGCAAAGAGACAGAAATGGAAATGTGATATTTGTTGGGGGAAATGAGGGTATGATTAAATAAAGTAGAATCAGCTGCCATGTTAGAAAATCCCTTAATGGGGAGGTGATGCTTGAGGCCTCTTTCTGTCTTCTGAGATACCCGGACCAAGAGGCTGGCCAGCCAAGGATGTCCTGAGCCCCCACTGTGATGGGAGGAGAGTAAGTTTCAGATTATATTTATTTCTCAGGCCAAGTTCAACCTCCTGACAGCCCAGCTGAGTGAAAGTCTTCATTAGATTCAGGAAAGGATCTGAGCATAGCATCCTGGTCTCTCTCTACATTGCAGGTCTGCTTCTAGCTTCTATAATGAAAGCAGGTCCTAGGAGAGGCACAGACTTTCTGCTCACCCTTAGGACATCTCCAACTCATGTAGGAAGATCTTGCTTGCTCTGTGTCTTTGGAATTAAATATTCTGTGGTCTGCATCTCCCCTGCTCAAATATGTATTAGAGAAATACAAACTTTTTTAATAAAAAAAGTGTTAGATTATATGTTTCAACGGAAAGCACAGCAGCCTAAAAAATGCTTTCAGATTCTAAAGTGCACACAGATCATGTGGGAACCTTAGTCAGATACAGATCCTGAGTCTGTAGGTCCAGAGTGGAGCCTTAAAATCTGCATTTCTAGCAGTTTACCCCCCTACCCCAAGCCCGGGGTGCCAGTGCTGTTGATCCAGAGATCATACTCTGGGGAACAATGATCTGGAAGACCTGAATTCAACTGCTGGTCTCTCTCAACCTCAGTTTCCCCAACTGTAAAATGGACTAAAATACTTTTAAATTCTGTCAGTAGCCTCATGAGAAGTGGTGACCAGAGAAGGCTGGTCCGTGTTAAGAGCTTATCCCGCCTGTCAATTTTCAAGGACTCCCTATCTCAACACGGTGAAGATAAAATGGAATCATGAAAATAAGGCCGCCATCCAGAGCCTTTCCACTTTTATTCACATCTCTCCCCCCTCAAGTGTGTGCCTTTGCTAATATTCAGAGGTTTTGGCTTTAATTAGATCACATGATCAAAACATGACTCTCCTGGTTGTGCTGTTTGTCTGGAATAAACTGTTGGGTAGGCTTCATCCTGTCCATAGCCCAATGGAAGTCTAGCTACAGTTGGCCTAATTACCAGTAGCATGGACAGGGAGGCCTGGCGAGTGACTGGACTGAACTGAACTGAATCCAGTGTAGACACCAAAGATTATTATTATGTTTGTATCTGAAACATATTTTTAGTCAAAGTCAAATTGAGATGCTGGTTTTATTTTTCTCTAAACCTGTCACTTGTTGGAGGAATTTAATACTATGTTGAAATTTTTCTTATCCTTCAGAGTCCTCTCAGATGTTCCGTTCTCAGCAAAACCTTTTCAGAGGCCACAGTCAGAATTATGGGCTACCTCCCGCCCCTCTGCCCCCAGTTACCCCTCCACTGGAACACACCCCTCACAGCTGGGCTCGTTTAGTGATGGACCTGGGTCTCCCTCACTGAATTACAAGCTCCTTAAGCCATCTCGATGGAGTAAACACGGAGTTCAGGGACTCCAGCCTGGTTCCTGAGGGCACTGTTCTGTCTGGCTGTGTGTTCCTAGGAGGCCGTGGAAGGTCCTGCTCCAGGTGCCCCTCTCTGTACTGGCCCTGGGCAGTGGGGCTGTGGGGAGGGTTTTGTGAAATAACGGATGTGAAACTCCTTTCTGATGAGTAGGCATCAGAGGAATATTTGCTAAGTTTTCCTTCCCTAAGGTCAAGGATCATGACTTATAAATCCATGTATTTCTCGCCTTCAGGAAAAGTCATACATAGTGGGTGCGCTCTGTAAATTCTTTAAAATTGTATTTAATAGCCTCTCATTTAGGGAAATTGGGTGTATTTATTTTAGGCATAGAAATAATAGAGATGGAGAAATAACTGTTTGTTTTTCCCCTGTTAGCTGATAGTGAATGCTCTTCTGAAATATATGAAATGTGTTTCGAAGAAGTAATTAAAATCCTGACAGAGATTTATTTCTGGTTTGCTTAAGCTTAAAAATCTGAAAGATTTTTAAGAAAGACTAGATATGATAAATGGTGCATGGGGTGGGGTAGGAAGAAAACCTATATTTAATAAGCAATTCCTACAGGATATCCATTTTGTATATTTATATGTATGAGCTTTCTGGAAGAACTGGAAAAAAATTGCTAATGGTTACCTTTGGGAAGAGGATCAAGGATTAGGGAGAAGAAGACTTTTATTTTCATTTTGTACTTTTCTGTGTGGTTTGAATTATTGGCCATGGGGGCATATTTGAGTTAAAAAAAATATAGATATATATCTGGGGGAATTGAAAAATAAGCCATTTTTCTTTTTTATATATTAAAATCTCTCATAAGTATTATCTTTAAATTTTATTTGCTAGGGGCTTAAGTACAGGGTGCTAATAATAAATGAGGATTTCCTGTCCCTTGTCAAGTCACTAAGCCATCTCCCTCGCAAGAATGAGCTCTTAGCCATTACTGCCCCTGAGGTTTAAAAAGCTCCCAGGTGGGGCTGTGTCCTTGCACTCCTGCTGAGTGGAGGAATGTAGCATCCCGTTATGAGCCCTGAGAATGCTAGAATCATCACTCTGTAACACTCTGATCTGGTTTTTGGGAAGATGTAGCAGCAAGGGATGGCCCAGAAGGGGATGACAGGACATGGAGACCCGCTCAGTAGGACCATCATCCATCCTGCATTGGAAAAGTGAGGAGGTTACAGCTCCTTCAGAGCATGGTGCAGGAGCCTACTCATTTTGGGCTTCCCAGGAGGCACTAGTGGTAAAGAAACTGCCTGCCATTGCTGGAGACATAAGAGATGCAGGTTCCATCCCTGGATCAGGAAGATCCCCTGGAGGAAGAAATGGCAACCCACTCCAGTATTCTTGCCTGGAGAATCCCAGGAACAGAGGAGCCTGGAGGTCTACAGTTCATGGGGTTGCAAAGAGTTGAACACGACTAAAGTGACTTAGCACGCCTACATTGCTCTTTGTGGCAAGAACTTGGATTTTCCTTTTTGCTCTGGCATCACCCAGCTATTAGCAGCATCAACACCCTTATCTCGCCCACCAAGGGTCGGGGATGCACCCGTCTGGAGTGCCTGAGAGTGAGCAGTGCCTCCCAGGTCACATACTCAGGTGGGACGAAGCAGCGTGTCCCCCGAGCTCTCATCTGTCATTTTCCACTACCCAAGACTTAGCTCTAATTCTGTGAGGGTGGTGTCCAGGGATAAGGCATCTGAGACTTTTGAGGTACCACTTTCAATTTTAGATGTTACCGCCACACAAGAGCCTGGACAAACTGGGATGTTTTCCCAGGAGGGCAGCCAGGAGGGATAAAGGAATCATCACCATGTTGTACAAAGAGACGGACTGGGATGTAGACAGCTCTCACTTCTCTGTGGTTAGATCATTAATGTCCTGTATGTCAGCTTCCCACCAATGAATGGTGTTCCCACAGTACTCACCTCAAAGGGTGGTCGAGAGGATTATGTAAGTTAATTCACGCAAAAGTTTAGAACTGGTAAGTGTTCCACAAGTGCCAGTGACCATTTTTGTTCCTGGGGCTAGAGCTATAAGAAAGAGTCCCAAGTCTTTAGATGGCAGCAGCCATGGGCTGCTCCTGGTTGATGCAGCTCCCTTTCTGACCTGTAGCCATTTCTAAAGACAGACATTATTATCAAGCAGCTTGCATGCATGCGTGCTAAGTCACTTCAGTCACATCCAACTCTTTGTGACCCTATGGACTGCAGCCTGACAGGCTCCTCTGTCCACGGGATTCTCCAGGCAAGAATACCAGAGTGAGTTGCCATGCCCTCTTCCAGGGGATCTTCCCAACCCAGGGATTGAACCTACGTCTCTTATGCCTCTTTCATTGGCAAACAGGTTCTTTAGTTTTAGTACCACCTGGAAGTCCATCAAGCAGCTGAGCTACTGATAATTCTTCTGAAAGGCAGGAGTGGTAAACTCAAGCCTCTCAGGCTGTAAGTAAGTGATATGCCCCATATTCATTTTCCTGGGTGAATCTTCTTTGGGGGTCCCTGTGCCTTGTGTTGATAGATTCTTTAAATTGTCTTCTTGACATGCATTGGGCCTCATGATATTGAGTAATCTCTTTATAGAGGAGGATGGTCTTTGTATGGTCAGAAAGATAGTAGAGAGAAAAGTAGGCATCCCTACCCAGGCAAAGGATAACCGCCCATCTCCTTTCAGCACCCAGTCTAAATAAAAACAGCTTCTGTTGTGTCTTATTGTCTAATTGCTCCAGCATTCACCGTTCCCTGTAGTTGTCTAGACTCGTCTATCTGCAGAGCAGTGTCTGCATGTCATTGATGTGGGGTCACCAGACTTTGCCAAGTGCTCTCCTTCTGGGTCTCATATTAATTTATTAACTGTTAGCAAATGAATTCATGTGACTGTTTAAGGAGGATATTTCCCTAACTAACCTAAAGCGATGAATAGGGTAGTGTTTTCTCAGCTTGTAACCTAGATGCTGCTGGGCACCTTAAACACTTTCAAATAGTGCTTTGGTGAAGCAAAGGAAAAAAGGAGAATTGAGTAAAAGATGTAGTGGGCAGGTTTTTTTAAAGCCAAAACTCTTTATTTATTAATTATGCCATTTCCCCTAGACCTTGCATACCCTTTTGGAAACCTCCTGGAAAGTAACATTTGCCATACCTAATATTATGTCATCCTGTGAAAGACTCTGGACAGAGTTTATGAGGGCTTGGTTTTTTTAGAAGAAGCAGGTGAATTGGAAAATTCAGCTGTTTACTCAGTGATAACAAGAGGGGCATCTATTTAACTCTTGATTTTTCCATTTGTTTCCTTTATGAAAGCAAAGCCAACCATGGTGAGTTGAACAACCCCAAACCACAAGCAGCAATTTTCCTTCTGCTTAAGCTCCTGACGCCAAGAAAAAGTTTTTCTTTTCTGAGCAGGATTTGGGGGAGACCATTTTGAGATTAACTCTTGTAAACTTACCTTCCCTAATATCCCTTCCTTTCAAGGAAGGCCCAGGGTTTTTAGGAGAACCAGAGAGAAAGAACCCATGCAATCTTCTAGAAGTTTCCTAGGAGTCTGGCTGTGGCCCAGGTCATCTGCTGCAGCGTAGGCTTGAAGCAGGCTCGGGGATCCGTTTTGGCCTGGGAGCCCTTGACTCAGTCTCCCATCTTGGCCTTGCTGTGGTGCTAAGCTAGGCATTTGGACCAAAGGTGACACAGCCGTGAATCAAATTGTGGGATTGTTCTCTGTGGGGACTCCTTATGCCTACCCACTGGGGGTACCCCTCCCCACAAGGCTGGGGAGATCGTGACCATCTCATCATCTGCCCTTGCCATCACCCATGGCAGCCAGAAGAAACCCACAGAGCTTGTTTTCCAACTTGAAAGCGGATTCGTGTATCCTGCAGAATCTGTTTTTACAGGAGCTTCTTTCCCATGCAGAATTCTAGACTGTCTTCCGTCCTGTGTTCATTTGCTGTTCCGAGTGCCGTTTCTGCCCATGCTGACGTGTTTCTTTGTTTTCGTGTGTTGCAGGCAGCATAGTGTACCTCGGCATGATGGTGGGGGCATTCTTCTGGGGAGGCCTGGCAGACAAAGTGGGAAGGAAGCAGTCCCTTCTGATTTGCATGTCTATCAACGGATTCTTTGCCTTCCTGTCTTCGTTTGTCCAAGGTTATGGCTTCTTTCTCTTCTGTCGCTTACTTTCTGGATTCGGGTAAGGTTTTTCTCTTTCGGATTTTATAGTAATGTGTTTATTCTACATAAAGACATAATGTACATGTTTTCCACTCTAGAGGCTCTCATTACTAAGAAATTATCCCTTAATGCACTTCCTTTCCCATCTTTGTGTCAGCCTTAGGAGCCATAATGCTGGTCCTCAGAAATACAATTATCAACCTTTAAATCCAGAAGAGAAGGGAATCACATCTGTGTTCCCGTGACTGATTCTTTTAGTGTTTTATGTCTAGGAAATGGGTGTTGTTTTCAAAGGAATGCTATATCTGAGGCAATGCACATTCATGAGTGGATGTTTTTTTCTTCTAACAATTTAAGCCAGAAAAAGCTCTAGTCCTACCTATTATGAACTAATTAAAGGTTTGAACCATTCAACTATGCTCTTAAATCCAAGATGAGAGGGTCTCAAGTGAATATTGTTTAATTGATCTATGGTAACTGCAGGAGACCGCTTGCAATGCAGGAGATCTGGGTTTGATCCCTGGGTCAGGAAGATCCCCTGGAGAAGGAAATGACAGCCCCCTCCACAGAGGATCCTGGCAGGCTACAGTCCATGGGGTTGCAACGAGTCGCAACATGACTTAGCAACTAAACCACCAATAGCAAATTTAACCAAGTAGGAAGCCTGCTTTGTGAGATGCAATAGTTTCTTTTTATAAGTTCCTAACTTCTGTTGAATCAACAGAAGTTGTGCTATTGACAAGTGCCGTGGCATAGTATAGCCAATGGTTAGTTATTTTCATTAAAGAACCTGAAGCACTCATTACTAGATTAAGCAAATCCACAGCTTAGGAAAACCCAGTAGCTCAATTAGGAGAGTCCAAGAAACTCTGCTTGAATAGGGGGAAAAAATAGTGCAAATATAAAGTTTCTGATTCATGCTTAAGAACTCTGTTTTCACTAGAGATTGTTGTTTCTGAGGGAGTCTAGCATAAGATGAACTATAGGAATAATATAAGATGAAAAATGAATGAAGAAGGGGCCAGAATCTGTGCTGGGTTATGAATTTGAGAAGCTGATCAGCTGTGGTTGATGATGTTGGTCACCACACAGCAAAGCCTGGCTTTGCCCAAAGAGAAGGTCAAAAAGCTGCAGCCCATCTCTCTTAATTACATATAGCAGTACTTTAAAATCAGAGCTAAGATTAGCAGGAATATAAGGCGTCAAAGAGAAAGACGTGTAAGTGGGTTATTTTAAGAGTACAAAGGTTTCCCCGTGTAGACTAATGGTTCACTTTCATAATTCATTCAAACACTTACTTTTTTATATTGTTTTCTGCCACAAGATTTGTTCACATATTGAGATTGGTGGATCCACAGATTTTTCTGATGTTCTTTTTTTATCTTCTGGAACCTCACCTGTGCTACATTCTACACATAGGATGTGTGTGCATGCTCCGTTGCTCAGTCGTGTCCGACTCTTTGTGACCCCATGGACTGTAGCCGCCAGGCTCCTCTGTCCATGGAATTTTCCAGGCAAGGAGACTGGAGTGGGTTGCCATTTCCTACTCCAGGGGATCTTCCCAACCCAGAAATCAAACCCATGTCTCTTGCATCTCCTGCTTTGGCATATTCTTCACATAGGGGGCACTTGGCAAATGTGTGACCAAGTTGCAGGAATCTCAGGAGTTTCCTTAGAGTGAAGACACTGCAGTAAAGCAGGAGGGTTGGAAAGTTTGTGAAAGTGTGAAAATATTTTTTCCTTGGAGAAAAATGATCAGAATCAATCATTTGCTTTATATCGATGGGGAAAGAGGGCTTTTCCTTAGCAGAGGGGATGCTTGGTGCTCGAGGCTCTGTGTGAGACTGGCTGCCCATGTCATCTGCAGGGAGGATTTCTGGGTCATGAATTCAGGGGGCTGCAGCCAACCCAATGCTGAGTGAATTGATACCTGAGGAAGAACAGGTGCGATTAAAGCTGCTTGTTAAAGGACCTTCTCAGGGTCCACAGGATAAGACATTCTTGCCACAGGAGAACTTCCTCCTGCTTTTTCTTTTATGTACATAATACCACTAACCTGTCAGGAGGAGCCCAGCAGCCCAAGTTCTGAGCTTTCCAGTCCTCCCCATTCATAGCCTTATCCAGAGAGCATCAACAATATCCATAGACTCAAAAGTACCTGACTGGGTTTAGATGATTGTGGCAGTTTTCACTGCCAGTCTAGATGAAGACATGCTCACTTCCATTGACTGCAGAGAAAAGGGCCATTCTGATGGCTGCAGGGTACTCCAGACTAAGGGACTGTCCAGAGCTAATTCACGGGCAGCACCGAGACAGGGAGATGGCTTGGGTATATTCATGACATCATTTGCTTCTTTGTTGCCGACACATCATTTTCAACCAGCAGCTCAGGCTGCAGACCTCTAAATAAGCTAATTTACCTGGCAAAGCACAGACTGTGCATTGCTAATTCAGCTACACTCTGTCAGTTGTGCTCCGAGAGACTAATGCACTGTATGCCTTTGCAAAGTGGGCACAGGATGGGGAGTCCAGAAATTCAAGTCCACCTTACCCCTGGCCTTGACTGTGAGCCCTTGGGAAAGTCCCTTAGGCCCTCCAGCCTGCTGCCACTTTTGTGAAAGGGAGATAATAGTGCTTTACACCCTGCCTTTGAGTGTGAGGATCGAGCGAGATTGCATGTTGCATCTTGCCGCAGAGTGACAGCAGGCGGAGAGGGGAAAAGAGGCTTCCTTCTGACTTTGATTCAAAGAGGGAAACAGAAAAGACTAATCATGGGCAAAGACTTGGAAGGAAACAGGCAAGTAAAATGGAGCATCCCTGCTCTCCAGAATAGGTGGAGAGTCCCTCAGCTGGGAATGGGACTTGGGGGGAAGCCATGTGAGCTTACTCACCTGGACCCAGGTAGCAAAACACTAAGGACCTTGTAAGATCCAGCAGCTGAGGGGAGCTGAGAAACGCAGCTGTTAAAGGAAGTGAAGAAATCGGTCTCTCTTCCTTGGCTGAGTTTGTGGCCTTGTTGCCTTCTCCTAACATGTGGAGAGCTGCCCTGATGACAGAGGGGTTGTCTCAGCAGCGAGGGTTCATCTGGACACTCCCAGCTGAGTCTCTGTGTTCTCCAGTTCCATTCCAACTCAAAAACAAAACTCTTTCACACCTCTGTACTCCTGAAACCATGGAGGACGTTTCACAGTTACAGATGAGACCTGGCCCCTAGATGCTTCCTGTCTGGTTGGAGAGGGAAGGTACACAGACAGCCCTCCTATTGTTGTTCAGTCGCTCAGTCGTGTCTGACTCTTTGCGACCCCATAGACTGCAGCACACCAGGCTTCCCTGTCCTTCACCATCTCCCAGAACTTGCTCAAACTCATGTCCATCAAGTTGGTGATGCCATCCCACCATCTCATCTTCTGTCGTGCCCTTCTCCTCCTGCCCTCAATCTTTCCCAGCATCAGGTCTTTGCCAATGAGTTGGCTCTTCACATCAGGTGGCCAAAGTATTGGAGCTTCAGCCTCAGCATTAGTCCTTCCCATGAATGTTCAGAGTTGATTTCCTTTAGGATTGTCTGGTTTGATCTCCTTGCAGTCCAGGGGACTCTCCAGAGTCTTCTCCAGCACCCCAGTTTGAAAGTACTCCCATTCTCTATCTGCTAAGAACTAGTCAGTGTATTTTGTGGGGCAGCAGCAAGGGGTGTGGAAGACTCATAGATGAGGAGAAAATGGTGACAAAACTGTGAATGAAAAACCAGTTTCCTTGTGAAGGCTCTTCTTGTTTTACAGGCATGTAATGTTCAAACCCTTTTCACGTCCATCACTTACGCGCTGACTGAAAACATAAGCAGCTGAAGTTTTGACATAGTCCTTTTATTTGAACATTGTTAGTTATAGCTTGAGTCAAAGAATTGAGACTTTGATCCTGGAGACCTTAAATAGGAGAGCTTGTTATTTCTACGCTCTAGGCAGCTTCCTTATCCACATCTGATCTGGTTTTAAATTGAAGAAAACTCAGTGATCAAGGGAGGAAGATTTCAGAATGTTGGCACTTTTTTTCTGTCATGGAACTCTGGTGCTCAGACCCTGCAACGCTCCACACATTTCCCAGGAGCATCACTCTTACCATCCTTTCTGCTTCCCTGGGTCTTCTTCCTGGGCCCTCAGCACTCACAACCTCAGACCACCCCCGCAGTGACTCTCACCACAGACCTCTGGTTGGTCTTCTTGGTTGCACTGATCAATGCACCAAAATACTTGCTTCTTGTGTGTTTGTCTTTCCTCCACCAGCATGTAAATTCCAAGAGGGCAGAGATTGACAGGATAGGTCTGTCCACTCTTTACTGCTTAATCGCAGGAAGCTTAATAAAGTCTTACTTGGTCTGTGTAAGGGGAAGAGTTCTCAATTAAATGACCAAAAGTTTAACTTGCATCATGAAAACAAAAAGGCGTGGCCCTCAGTCAATTTCCAGACTTGAGCCAGTTTACAGACCCAGAACCCATTGAATGAAGGGGAGACCCTAGTACATTGCTGGAAGTTTATGCTGTTCATCTTTCTTCCAGCCTTCCCCCAA
The DNA here is from genome assembly GCF_049115385.1 of Moschus berezovskii. Classification (NCBI taxonomy): domain Eukaryota; kingdom Metazoa; phylum Chordata; class Mammalia; order Artiodactyla; family Moschidae; genus Moschus; species Moschus berezovskii. The sequence goes on from NC_142468.1 coordinate 82,594,837, forward strand.
AGGACCCGTAGCCTTTTACCAGGGTAACTGCATGAGAGAAAAGGAAATAATTGACTTTTCAGAGGTTCCTAGGCACTGGCTCTGAACTGACATTAATTCCAGGAGACCCAAAATGTCACTGTGGTTTACCACTCAGAGTTAGAACTTACAGAGGTCAGGTGATCAGTGGAGTTTGATCTCAGATCCATCTCACAGTGAGTCCCTGAATCCATCCTGTGGTCACTTCCCAGTTCCAGAATGCGTAATTGGAATGGACAGAGCAACTGATAGGATCTCCACATTGGTATGGTGCCTGTCCACCAGTTCCTCACACTGGGCATCTTAGAGGAGGAAGCACATTTCTGGATCACAGTCCAAACCCCTCATTTCACAGGTGAAGGTTCAGTGATGGAGCCAGGAGTGACACAACCCGTACTTAAGTTGCAGTGGAGTCCTTTTGAACTAGCCACTCTCTTAACAGGTAAACTGTGCATTCTGAATCCAAAGCTAAGATGCCTTTGTGTTGATTTTATTGCAAGTGCCATAGGCTTCCTCTTGCCCATCTTATTTTGTTTCTGAGGCAGCATTAGCAGGACTGCGTTATATTCCTGTTCTGCATATAAAGGAGCCTGATGGCTGGGTTTGTGATGGAAGTGCTTTCCTCTTTATTCACCACACTAAGTCATGAGTGTATTTTCTTAGAAACATAAATGTGTCCAGCTGCCAAATTCTGTCTGACTTTACATGTTTATTCAGCACAAGACATGATCTTCCTGCCAGGGACAGCAGTGTTTTGTGGGAAGGAGTAGGGCATCAGCCTTTATTCATCCGTCTTTCAGTTTCCTAAGTGAATCTCACATCGGGGAACAGACATTTCCCTCTCCTCATTTGTTACAGAAAATTAGAAAGATGGGAAATGGAGTTGACACCATTGATTCATTTTCATTTGCCCAGAATTAAATTATTTGTTTCCAGTCACTGTTAATTATGAGAATGGGAATGCTTCAGATGCTGGGCAGTGTCAGAGTTGGGAATGTCTTGCTGAAGGCCTGGCACTGCTAAGCGTAAAGGTCAGGAGAAAACTACACCAGCAACAAAAATTGAAATGAAATTTCAGTGTCTGTGTATGGTAGAAGAATGACTGGCCATTTCTCCCTCTGCAAATGGAGCCTCTTAAATGCATCCTTCATAGCTAAATAATATCCATCCATTCACTGATATCAATCCATTGTTGTACAATAACCAGAATACCTTAACTTGATAGAAATAATCACCACTGACTGAAATTCTTCAAAGTGTTTTACATGTAGAATCTCATTTATGTCCGCAACATTTTTAAAATAATTGAGTATACAAAAATATCCTGCTTTCTTGAAATTAGAACATCGAGGCACAGATAGATTGACTTCCATGTGTTCAATAGACTCCCAGGTCTTCTGAGTTTTAGTCTAATTCCAAACTGTAAGGTTATACCTCCTGCATTGGAAAAATGCAGAACTGTATAAAATTTTTCAACTTTTAAACATATTTTATCAAACACCTATATAGTAGTTGCCCTATTGAGAGATGCTGTGTTAAGCACTTTGTAAATATTGATTCATTAAAGCCTCATGATGACCCTATGAGGAAGATAATATTTATTCTACCCATTTTATAGATGAGAAAGATGAGGCACAGAAAGGCTAATGGTAAAACCATACCCAGGCAGTCTGGCTGTATGCTTTAACCACCAGGCCTGTGTTGTCTCAGATTTATTGAGAAATGTCTGTGATTTCCTACCACACGATGTCTGATACATGATAGACACCAAATAAACATTTTGAACAGATTAGTTAAAGATTTCTGACCCAAAGAATTGGAAGAAAAGACTGTTTTCAATATGGAAGATGAGGCAACAGACAAATTATCTTTAATCCAAAAATAATTGCAAACTCAAGTTATAAACAGTGAGTCAGTGTTTTCCTAGGCCTGTGCAGTCCAGCAGGCCATATGGAGCCACCAAGCATATGAAATGTGGCCAAATCAAATGTGCTGTAAAGTATAAAATACATAGCACTGGATTTCAAAGCCTTAATACATGCAAAAGAGTATAAAATATCTCATTAATAATTTTTATATTGATTACATGTTAAAATGATATTATTTGGATACATTGGGTTAGATGAATATTTATTAAAAGTAACTGCAGCCTTGTTTTTATATCTTTTCTAGAAAATTCAAAATTTTATTCAGACTTCACATGGTATTTCTGTTGGAATGCACTGTCTTAAACAATGCCTTTTATGAGAATTTCCAACACATTCAGACGCATTTTATTTCCCTGTATACCTTTTGGCAAAAGAACTATAGATTCCAAGGGAGAAGGAAGTAACAGAGGAAAAGTTCTCCCAAAGTCATAATGTATAATTATGAAAAATTAGCCATATGCATTTTTAAGAACTGACTCTGTGAGTTCCTTGAGGGTAGGGATATGTATTCTTTGTGCCTGTCCCTCCAGCACCAGGTAATGTGCTTGGCCCAGATCTTGGCTGGATGGTGGGGGGGATGATGGATGGATTGGTAAATGGCAGGTGAGTGGGAGACTGAGGGGAAATGGGTGATTAGATATATACAGCAAGTGACTGGAAAAGTCTGCATGTCTTTTTTCATCACTTCTTACAGATCATCCTAATAGTCATCACCATCTTTATTCACGACATCATTTAGGTGCTATGGGAGGGACTGCATGCTTCCAGCTGTCTCATAGTGAGATGATTTTTTTCTAAGACAGCATGAGGACTCTGGTCTCTGAATACACCTCTCCCTCCATGGCAGCAGATCTGCTGCTGTGGATATGCAGATCTGTTTAGGTTTGAGGGGCTTTGCGTGCATGCTACATTGCTAAGTTGCTTCAGTCATGTCCGACTCTTCGCGACCTTATGGACTGTAGCCCGCCTGGCTCCTCTGTCCATGGGATTCTCCAGGCAAGAGTACTGGAGTGGGTTGCTGTGCCCTTCTCCAGGGGATCTTCCCAACCCAGGCATTGAACCAGCATCTCCTGAATTGGCAGGCAGATTCTTTACCACTAGCTGCTCCCTGTGGTTCTGTTTAGGTTTGAGGGACTTAGGGCACCAATATGATTGCAAACAAGGGCTAGGGGAGTTGAAATTATGTTTTCTTAGAAACACAACTTTTACTCAAATTACGTGTTTGCATCTCCATATTCTCAAAATAGTCAGGTTTAAGCTGCGGCTTTGCAGATGGGAAGACTAAAGCTACCCTAACCCCCCACTCTTTAGCACGAAAACTGGGCATGAGGGATCCCTATTCCTAATTTGATGATTGATTTTGTTACCAGGAAACATTCTTTTCCTGTCTCTATCTTGATTACTCACAGTAAACATACACCTTCTAATCAATACAGCAATCTCACTTTCTGTGCCACCCTAGCCTGTTCAGAGATGTTAGATCTGTTTTCTTTCATCTAAGCCTCTGAGCAACCTCCTCTGTGATACTCTTTTACTTTCATGAAAAGGAAGTCCATCTTTGGAGTTGCTGCTTTAGTTGTTTACTACTGGGTCCAGTTGAAAACACAATGAATTGGTTCCGAATTGCTGTCCGACTTGCCTGGGGGTTCAGTGTCTTCTTTCTTTTTTTGGTTGCTGATTCTGAGCAAGGATTAAAAGGATATTTTTCATGCAAACTATTTGTAATTGTGATTCCTGGAATAGACTGCAACATTCATTAGTCATTTTATAAACCCATAATACTTGTTGTAATAAAGCCATCAGAGTCAGCTCTTGGTGGATTTTGCACCTGCTTACTATCTGTATGGCACACATGACTTCATAATGCTTATTCAACTTCCCGCTTAATTACATTCTCATGTAATACCTCATTTCCCAATGGAAAGGGAAGTTTGAGGAACGACCTGGCTGGCAATCACGTGGTGGAGTAAGTAAGAATACAATTACTCAGTGTTATCAATACGTGCTCACTGAAGCATTAAAGCAAAACAGAATTATTCAGTTCCTTTCAGGACAGGAAGTCATCATCCTATAATTGCTCTCCTGAACATCATACTTCGAGCCATTGTAAGTACAAGTGGCCTTTTTGTGTACAACCTCCCTCTGTCACCACAGAAACCCCCTCCTCATCTTCTCAATAGCCAGCAGATGTCTGAGTGACAAGGTCCAGACTAGATGTAATCCACCACGGAGTTGTCATCGAGGCTGGAGCGATGTGAGATGTGGCTGTGAAATGCGCAGACTTAAATCAGTCAGGCTTCCCAGTCTTTCAAGGAGGTTGTGGAGACAGGAATGTTTGGCCTTCTGCTTCTTCCTGGTTTGCTAAACTCATTCAACTTACATGTCTCGTGTTTCCAACACAGAAATTTTGTACAAGTCTTTGCCTCATACCATATCTCATTTTTGAATTTGTCTTACTGAGGAGAATAGTTTTATGACATTTACTTGATGCCTAATATTGAGTATTGCCAAAAGCATTGCAGAGCTTCTGAGGGGCGCATTACGTGTGTTCCCACACTTGAGTCCACACACACGTGCAGTGAGGTACTGGAGGGGTCCCCACTTATTCTAGTGATGTATTTTAATACAGATTTTTTTTACTGTCTTTTTATTTCTGTAATTAAAGTTATAAACACCTAACATTAATAGTACTTAGGGAAAATAGCTCCAACTCTGAAATTCCACATATCAACATTCTGTTTCATCAGTGTCAGTTCAATTATTTTGAATCTGGCTAATCTTCCACCCATACTAGAGTGTGCATTTCAGTTATTATTCCCTTTGTGCCTCCTAATACCATGGGCAATGAAGATATGGTCCTTGATGGGAGCTAATAAAATAGATTTAATATCCGATGGTGAGAAAAAATTCTTTATAAACCACCTTGATCTCATTGTTTCATTTGTGTAAATATGTCAAAAATGAAACCGTAAGCACATTTCAACAGTAGCTAATTGATCATTAGATAATGAACAATAAAGAGGTCTCCCTGTTAACTGGATTTAGACATTTACTGCCTATCTGCAATGTAAAAGATAACCATTGTATGCCTTATATTCTGGTTGTTCAAAGTATCATATTTCGCTCTATTACATCCCCGTGGCAAGAGTTTCTCAACCTCAGCACTATTGATACTGGCAGCTGGATAAGTCTTTATTGTGAGGGGCTGCTGTGAATATGATAGGATTTTTAGCAGTGTGCCTGGACTCTGCCCACAATGTGCCAGGGGAAACCCCTGAGTTTTGATAACTAAAAATATCTCTGGACATTATCAAATGTCTGCCGGGAGAGGGGCACAAAATCAACCCTATTTAATAACCATAGAGAATTTGAGAAACTCCATTCAGATATGCTTCTCTCTTCAAGTGTTCTCAGAAATTGTATCTTGGTACAATAAAACAAATAAGGAGATACATTAGCCCCTCACACATAAAATAGTGAGGTGGAATAGAAATAGGGAGCTTTTTAAATAAGATTTGGTGGTGGGGGGTGACCTCTAGGACATAGAGTAATTCACAAACTGTTTTGGGGCTCTGCTGCTGTCAGAACTTCCATGCCAGCACCACTAGCTTCTCCAGTCATGTTGGCCCAGGACGTAAGGTGTATGTTTCCACTCACTGGCGATGTTAGGCCGTCACAGCAGCTTACTGCTCCCCTCCATCATCAGAGAGTCTTGGGGCAATTTGTTTCTTCTGAGTAAACACTTAGTGCGTGCCCAGTAGGCTAAGTAAGGGGGATTCAAAGATGAATATGTTACAGTCTTCAGCTTCCAAGAGCCTTTGGTCTTGTGTAAACAACGTGTAGGCACTCTGATCAGCTATGAAACACCAGGAACAGTTAATATTATGGCACACTGTAACGTGCTGTAATGTTTTTTCTCTGCTTGAAGGACATCACCATATGATGAGGAGTTAATGTTTTCCCCAAAATAGATGATCAGCTCACAATAAGAAATGTGAATGCTTGGATTGTTTTTAGGTCTCTGAGTCTGAAGGACTTTGCGAGGGATTTAAATAGATTCCCTCCTTTCTTCTTCAGACTCAATTAGCCCTTGATTTTAGAATTCCTTGTGGTCTGCTTTACAAACATTGAGAGACATCCATGCAAAAAAATTCAAAAAGTAAATATCAAAACAAAAAAAACTTGAAAAAAAGGCACTGAATTCAAACCAGAAGGATTGTTTAAAAGCCCCTAAAGTCGGCATTTTTTTATGCAACAGTGATTTATTTAAAACTAACAGGCAAGTCTCCCGCTTGCATTGGTAGCCACCTGGAGTACATTTATCTTGATTCAGAGCAACCTGGCATCTCCTGACACACAACTGTGCCTTCCTGAAGTGTGAGTTACCACTCATGCATACGGAGTATCCAGAATCCCGATGAAACATTAATTAGGATGTTAAAAACCAGTAAAAACTGAGGCTCTTCCTTTGCACTGAAAAGTGAAGACACAGATTAGGGACCTGAGACTTTATGGTGCAGAGAAACAGATTCCTCACGTCAGATGACAAAAGGAACAGCATTAAATGATTTATGACACAGGTGTTTTATTTCCCATTAAAACTGTGTGTTGTAATGAAACCATTTCAAATCTGTTTGAAGCATTGTTGAATTTTTAAATTCAGCTAGCTGTCCTCGCATGGTGTGAGGTCCTCAGGAAGCCAGGCAGAGGACTGTGTGAGTTTCTGTGGTGTGGTTCATAGCCAGTTCTGACTGGTCATCATATGCATCTGTTTCTTGTTGGGGGTCTGGCTGAGGGACTTGGTCCTGGCTGGCGACCCTTGATGTGATGGTGTTGAGTTGCCGTGTGCTAGGTCTGAAATCACACGGAATCACATTCACAGAGATCTTAGGCAGAGCCGTCCCATTCATAGCCCAGAGGAACAGATACAGATGCTCTCAGTTAGTGATTCTTAAACTCTTTGAACAGTAGGTCTTACTAAGAGCACATGTATATGAGTATTTATAGTTATGGGCTTCCCCAGTGGCTCAGCAGTAAAGAATCTGCCTGCAGTGCAGGAGCCGCAGGAGACATAGGTTCAGTCCCTGGATTGGGAAGATCCCCTGAAAGAGGGCAAGGCAGTCCACTGCATTATTCTTGCCTGGAGAATCCCATGGATTCTAGGAGCCTAGTGAGCTATAGTCCTTAGGGTTGCATAGAATCAGACACGACTGAAGCAACTTAGCACACATGCATATATATAGTTATATATTAAATATATGTTTATACTCACATATATATGCATATGAATATATATTACACACTATAAATGTTTATTGTGACTGAAATGCATGAAATGATACTTATTACTTGAATGTCACTCAAGTGTTTCATGTCTGTTTCAATTTTTAAAATGCTGTTGACATTTGCTAAATTAATTTTGTAGTCTGTGGATTGAAAAACACTATTCTAGGTGGTCTGCACATATCCAGCTGCAGATGACCACCACATTACTGTAAACAGGGGCAGACTCATGAAATGGTGCCATACCTACCAGTTGGTGCAGAGTGACATTATCAACTCCGTGGTTCATTAGGTACATCTGCTGCAGATGTGGCCTTTCTCTTAATTGCATTTGCTAAGGTCACTGTCAGTATTTCTTTATCATATTAAAGGCACTCAGGAAATCAGTTGTTGCTAAATGGATAAATACAAGTATCACTCCTTGACATCAAATTTACTTGAAATGTCAATAGCAATTTTCGTTGTAGAAATATGAACATAAAGGATTCAGTACATATTTGAAAAACTGTATCACTAGATGTTGTCTTTACAACCTGCTTGTATGTTGAGGGCTTCCCTGATAACTCGGTGAAGAATCCACCTGCAATGCAGGAGACCCCAGTTCAATTCCTGGGTCAGGAAGATCCCTGGAGAAGGGATAAGCTACCCACTCTAGTATTCTTGGGCTTCCCTTGGGGCTCAGCTGGTAAAGAATCTGCCTGCAATGTGGGAGACCTGGGTTTGATCCCTGGGTTGGGATGATCCCCTGGAGAAGGGAAAGGCTAGCCACTCCAGTATTCTGGCCTGGAGGATTCCATGGACTGTACAGTCCATGGGGTTGCAAAGAGTCGGACACGACTGAGTGACTTTCACTTTCACTATATTGTAGCACACTTTAAAAAAATATTTATGTTAAGAATTCACATATTGTTTAGAATGATAGTAATTATTTCCCATACTACCTTACTTTCTTAGACAGTGTCTTAAAATTTGGGGGGTCAGGCCAAGTTGACCTTCTGATGAGATCTATGGCCCATCTCCCTAGAATGAACAATATTTTGGTTCCATAGAGCCTCGTTTGAGAACCTTAACCTGAGAAGCGGAGAAGGCAATGGCAAGCCACTCCAGTACTCTTGCCTAGAAAATCCCATGGACAGAGGAGCCTGGTGGGCTACAGTCCATGGGGTCGCTACTAGTCGGACAAGACTGAGCAACTTCACTTTCACTTTTCACTTTCACACGTTGGAGAAGGAAATGGCAACCCACTCCAGTGTTCTTGCCTGGAGAATCCCAGGGATGGCAGAGCCTGGTGGGCTGCCGTCCATGGGGTCGCATGGAGTCGGACACGACTGAAGTGACTTAGCAGTAGCAGCAGCAGCAACCTGAGAAGAGGTCACTGTTCGTACCCTCTATCCAGAGATCAGTCAGAGTCTCTTGAAGTCGCCTTGACTGGAAGGAAGCGTTGCACTGTTGGTTTCTAACCAGCGGCTCTCCATGTCATTGTCCCAGTGCCCCTTCCACATGCACTCACTCAGCAGTATCTGCTAGAGTGGGACCAGAGCCAGTCTAGGGAGCAGCCCTGTGGGCCCTGTGTTAACATATCCCTCAGACAGGGCTGTAGGACTGAGGCTGTGGAGTAGTATCAGTTGCAGTCAGCCCTCTAGAAGTGTTTGAATCTCTTTCCAAAGTCCCCATGTCATGGACAAGACATAGTCATAATATATATGTATATTTTTCTAATGTGTTAATTAAAGTATTTCCTAGATCATACCAAATATTGTGCTTTTTGATAAACACCAGGGAGAGCATCAGCAAGAAACAGAAAGTCCATGGAGATCTGAAGCGAAGCGCCCTATATAAAGCACATGAGTAGGGCACCACTGCCGCCTTTTGGTAACATAGTTTAATTGCAGGTTCACCTTTGGGGAGGATAATAAACCTATTATGAACATGCTGTGTGCTTATTTGCTCAGTCGGTCTGACTCTTTGTGACCCCATGGACTGTAGCCCGCCAAGCTCCTCTGTCCACGGGGATTCTCTGGGCAAGAATACTGAAGTGGGTTTCCATGCCCCAACTCCAGAAGATCTTCCCAACACAGGAATCGAACCCCGGTCTCCCGCATTGCAGGCGGATTCTTTACGGTCTGAGCCACTATTAAAGTTACTAAATTGTAGAAAATGTACTTTCCTTCACATGCTGGAAAAGAAAGAGAGTGTGTGTTGATAGAGCTTGCTTTAGCTCTGCCCTTTGTGTTTCACACTGGCTATACGAGCCCTGATATCACATACCGTCCCTTCCTCTTGGCAGGATTGGAGGAGCCATCCCCACTGTGTTCTCCTACTTTGCGGAAGTGCTGGCCCGAGAGAAGCGGGGTGAGCATCTGAGCTGGCTCTGCATGTTCTGGATGATCGGCGGCATCTACGCCTCGGCCATGGCCTGGGCCATCATCCCACACTATGGTAAGAGGCCGGCCTTGCCCCAGCCGGGCGGTCGCTGTGTTTTATTTCAGCTTCCATTTCCATCCGTTTCCTCTCTTGTTCATGCTGATTTGAGAACAATACCATCATCATGTTTCTCCCTTTTGTAATGTCTAGGATTTGCATTCCCAACCCCTTGTCGAGATCTATATGAGGTAAGGCTGTGCCAGCGATCCTTTGGGAAGACTTTTCATTTTGTTGTTTTCAGTGTCACCACTTTCCTTTGTTCCCTTGTCAGCATGAGGTCCCGTGTGAGCGGAGGTGAAGGGATGCGCAGGTCGGAGCCTGTGAGGCAGCTTGACTTACAGTGGTGCTTGGGCTCCTCGTGCATGTGAGACAGTATGAGTACCTTGGCTCATCTCCTCTCGGCTCAGTCCACGGCTCAGCCCATGGCAGCCTCGCCTCTTCCAGAAGCTCAGCACTGGGGTGGGAGCAGGAAGAGCTCCGTCTTCTTAAGGACATCAGTTTGCAGAGCCTCAGAGGTGGCTCTACACCCCTCCACGGCTTCCCTCCTCAGTCTCCCCTGAGCACTTCCTGTTCTGCCACCTCAGAACACCTGAAGGTTTTGTGTCTCTGAGCAGTGCTCGCCCTGTCAGAAGCCGCAGCTCCCGGGTGCTTCACCCATAAACCGTGAAATGCCGGGAGAGGTTAACAGAATCTAGGAATTGAGTTCAATATAGAAGGAAAGGGAAAGGTACCCGTTCCAGCTATGTTTATGTGTGTATGAGTATGTGTGCATGTCTGTGTGTGAGAACAGGATGAAGTTGACAAAGCGTGAATACTGTATATATTTAAACCACCATGGCTTCAAAAACTCTGTGTTCTATCTGAAATCTAAAAAAATTAGATTTCAAAAATTTACTGTTTGCACATTTTGTATTTTTCTGCCTTTTTTTTAAAAAAAAAAACAGCAACTTTTCATTATAAAGCATGGTTCTGTTAGGAAACGAAGTGAATTTAACTCATTGCTAAAATCAAAGACAGAATGGACTTCAAGGTTCAGATACATTGTGATTTGTTTTCCATACTGAGCTTTAAAATTCATGTTGTCACACTCATCCTTTTAATAAACCTGGAAAGTTATATGCAAACCAAAGTTGTATTTAACAACACAAGTACCAAAAAAAAGAACACCCACAAGACTTAAGAAATTGGTTACTGGTCCCGAAGAGAACTTTTCTTTGTCAAACATTTTAGTGTGATAGGTTTCTCATTTTTAGACTCTTTGGTCACTTTTGGGCCAGTGATTCTCTCATTCAGGCCATTACCCATATCCACCATGAGGCTTGTCTGCTCATATCTATCATGAGGCTTGCCTTCTGCTACCATCCGAGGAATTAAGGAGATTTTCCTCCTTCATCTGGGTCCTAAGGACCTCAGCCATGCTCAGAACTTCCCCTGTATGGCAACATCTAACACCCACCCCACTCAGCTTGCTATTCCAAATGGAAAAGTCACTTAGCGACACATAAGGAATTGTTTCTTAGGATATATCTATCAGGAGACATAAAGGAGATGAAAGACCTGGGCAGAGTCCAGCTGTACCCAGCAATGCCCCCAGAGCCGCCGTTAAGTCATGTTCAGCCTTTGTGCAAATTGAAATAAGCTGGCAGCTCTGGGTGCTCACAGCTGCAGCTTCACTGGCAGTGTCTGAGAGGGACTCGTGCAGGGCACAGCCTGGCACCAGGACCCCTTCTGCGGCCAGCGTGTTCTGCGTCTCAGCCTCTGGTGACAGCACAGCCCCTTAACTGCTGCCTTCACTGCTGCCCGCTTCCTGGCTCTTCCTCCCCATCGCGTCTCACACCTCAGAACGCCTCCTGCTGGCCTCCCTCAGCTCATAGCTCAGGCTGGCCTCTGTCATCTGTGCGTATTTACTGGGCCTGGACATGACTGCTTTTGTTTTTGATTTTGTTTCCTCACTTCCTCACTCACCCCAGATTCCTGCCTTTCACGCATTCCTGCCCTTGACCTTGAATAGCCCTTGGAGGGCTCCAGGTTTTGCCTCTGGCCTTGCCAGCTGTCCATGGCTGACCTACGAAACGTGAGCGCAGTCCCCACCCTTTTCTTCCACAAACACACATAAAATGTTCTTATTTAGAGCAAAAAAGTCCCCCGAGATCATATGCACCTAGAAAGAGGGAGGTTGTAAACCATAAACAATGCTTGAAAAGTTACAGACAATCACAATACAGTAGAATCAAATAGATCTGAGGCCAACATTAATTTCTGTATTGAAGGAACCAATAATGACCTAGTTAAGAAATTAGTAACGAAAAATTAAAACCTTGTGTCCATGTTTTACTGAAGGTTTTCCATGGCCAGAGGTGTGGCCAAAAAAGATGAAAAACCCAGCCAATTACTGTTGTTAACCCTGTCTCTCGCGTCGCGTCTGCGCCAACACCGAAATCAGATCGATTATATTCTTTGCAACCAAAGATGGAGAAGCTGTATACAGTTAGCAAAAACAAGACCAGGAGCTGACTGTGGCTCAGATCATGAACTCCTTATTGCCAAATTCAGACTTAAATTGAAGAAAGTAGGGAAAACTACTAGACCATTCAGATATGACCTCAATCAAATCCCTTATGATTATACAGTGGAAGTGAGAAATAGATTTAAGGGACTAGATCTGATTGATAGAGTGCCTGATGAACTCTGGACGGAGGTTCGTGACATTGTACAGGAGACAGGGACCAAGACCATCCCCATGGAAAAGAAATGCAAAAGAGTGAAATGGCTGTCTGAGGAGGCCTTACAAATAGCTGTGAAAAGAAGAGAGGCGAAAAGCAAAGGAGAAAAGGAAAGATATAAGCATCTGAATGCAGAGTTCCAAAGAATAGCAAGGAGAGATAAGAAAGACTTCCTCAGTGATCAATGCAAAGAAATAAAGGAAAACAACAGAATAGGAAAAACAAGAGACCTCTTCAAGAAAATTAGAGATTCCAAGGGAACATTTCATGCAAAGATGGGCTCGATAAAGGACAGAAATGGTATGGACCTAACAGAAGCAGAAGATATTAAGAAGAGGTGGCAGGAATACACAGAAGAACTGTACAAAAAAGATCTTCACGACCAAGATAGTCACGATAACGTGATCACTGACCTAGAGCCAGACATCTTGGAATGTGAAGTCAAGTGGGCCTTAGAAAGCATCACTACTAACAAAGCTAGTGGTGGTGATGGAATTCCAGTTGAGCTATTTCAAGTCTTGAAAGATGATGCTGTGAAAGTGCTGCACTCAATATGCCAGCAGATTTGGAAAACTCAGCAGTGGCCACAGGACTGGAAGAGGACAGTCTTCATGCCAATCCCAAAGAAAGGGAATGCCAAAGAATGCTCAAACTACCGCACAATTGCACTCATCTCACACGCTAGTAAAGTCATGCTCAAAATTCTCCAAGCCAGGCTTCAGCAGTATGTAAACCGTGAACTCCCAGATGTTCAAGCAGGTTTTAGAAAAGGCAGAGGCACCAGAGATCAAATTGCCAACATCCGCTGGATCATGGAGAAAGCAAGAGAGTTTCAGAAAAACATCTATTTCTGCTTCATTGACTATGCCAAAGCCTTTTACTGTGTCGATCACAAACTGTGGAACATTCTGAAAGAGATGGGAATACCAGACCACCTGACCTGCCTCTTGAGAAACCTGTATGCAGGTCAGGAAGCAGCAGTTAGAACTGGACATGGAACAACAGACTGGTTCCAAATAGGAAAAGGAGTACGTCAAGGTTGTATATTGTCACCTTGCTTATTTAACTTATATGCAGAGTACATCATGAGGAACGCTGGGCTGGAAGAAGCACAAGCTGGAATCAAGATTGCTGGGAGAAATATCAATAACCTCAGATATGCAGATGACACTACCCTTATGGCAGAAAGTGAAGAGAAACTCAAAAGCCTCTTGATAAAAGTGAAAGAAGAGAGTAAAAAGGTTGGCTTGAAGCTCAACATTCAGAAAACAAAGATCATGGCATCTGGTCCCATCACTTCATGGGAAATAGATGGAAAACAGTGGAAACAGTGTCAGACTTTATTTTTTTGGGCTCCAAAATCACTGCAGATGCTGTTGCAGCCATGAAATTAAAAGACGCTTGCTCCTTGGAAGGAAAGTTATGACCAACCTTGATAGTATATTAAAAAGCAGAGACATTACTTTGCCAACCAAGGTCCGTCTAGTCAAGGCTATGGTTTTTCCCGTGGTCATGTATGGATGTGAGAGTTGGACTGTGAAGAAGGCTGATCGCCGAAGAATCGATGCTTTTGAACTGTGGTGTTGGAGAAGACTCTTGAGAGTCCCTTATACCGCAAGGAGATCCAACCAGTCCATTCTAGAGGAGATCAATCCTGGGTGTTCATTGGAAGGACTGATGCTAAAGCTGAAACTGCAATACTTTGGCCACCTCATGCGACGAGTTGACTCCCTGGAAAAGACTCTGATGCTGGGAAAGGTTGGGGGCGGGAGGAGAAGGGGACGACCGAGAATGAGATGGCTGGATGGCATCACCGACTCTGTGGACATGAGTTTGAGTGAACCCGGGAGTTGGTGATGGACAGGGAGGCCTGGCGTGCTGTGATTCATGGGGTTGCGGAGAGTCGGACACGACTGAGCGACTGGACTGAACCCTGTCTCTGTGTTAAAATCAACAGGGGAGAGTTTTTAAAATACCCTTGCTGAGTTCATTTTATACTCTTGCAACTTGAAGAGTTCTAATTTTTTTCAAAATGAAAGAGTTAAATTTTAACAGTCCCCTGCTGCAGCTTCTGGGGGTGTTGATGTTCTGTATCTTGATGAGGATGGGTTTTAAGAGCACGTGTGTTCTCAGTCACTCAGTCGTGTCCTGCTCTTTGCAACCCCATGGACTACAGCCTTCCAGGCTCCTCTGTCCATGGGACTGTCCGGGCAACAATACTGGAGTGAGTTGCCATTTCCTCCTCCAGGGGATCTTCCCGACCCAGGGATCGAACCCACATCTCCTGCATTGGCAGGTGGATTCTTTACCAGTGAACCATCTGGGAAGCCCAGGTTTCAGGATTTATTCATAAAAATTCATTCAACTGGGTGCTCAAGATTTGTGCACGTCATTATATGGTGGTTATACTTCTTCATAAGCACTTTTTAATGGAAGTTCACCACTTCCCCCACGCACTGAAAATACACATGCTTGGATCCTACCCCAGATCACTCGAGTCAGACTGTCTGGGATGGGGACTCAGCATATATCCTTTTTAACATGCCCAGGTGGTTCTCACGTGCAGTCGGGTCTGAGATTTGTCAGCTCTGTACCTCTCTCGGTGGGTGATACCAGAGCCCCTGGGCCTGCCTCGTGTGTATACAGGGCAGCTATGAGTTGGAACAAAGAGTGAACCTGACCTGTGTGCTTGACTTACTCAGTTGGTGTTAGAGTTTTAATATTGTTGGTTTCATCCAGGCTAAAGGACGTTTTTCATACATTGGTTCAGAATTACACTTTAAAGGTAACTTTAACATGTGTCTTTCCAATGACACATCTTTTTACTTTACTTAAAAATGACTAAGGGTTAAAAGTCCATCTACTTTCCCTACAGCTTCTGAGAAAATAAGAAGCTTTCTGTTTTCCGTCTGAAATTCTGCAGGGTATAAATGGTGCCATGGCCCACTGAAATAACAGGGGCATATGGGTCCTTGCCCCTGCATCCTCTTTCATTTGGGGGCCTCTGACCACTGCAACCTGTATAGTAGATTGAATTTTCCCCTGGCAGGGAAGGCAGTCAGGGCAGAATAAAGTGACCCAGAGCCAGGTACTGGCCCTTCCCATGCTGGTAATAAGATTTGCTCTGAAGGAAAGAAATTAGTAATTGGCATCCACATGGCAAGATTGTCAAGGGATAAAGGATACATATAGTCATGGGGAACGCAGTCGGGCTTGTATTTCTGGACGTCATCTTTCTGCATTTGTGGCAGAGCAGTCCATGCACAAGACCTGAGCCTGATGCCATGAGACCTGAATTCTGACTTCTGACAAGCTTCTGATGCAAAGTCGACCTTGAGCTGGTCACTCAGGATGTTGAAACTTGGAGGGACTCTTAGGAAGTTAGATACAACCTCCAGAAAGGATGTTTGGACGGCTATCAGGGTGGACAAGTTGAGATATAGGCTGTGCCAGGAGTTGCTCATGGATCTTGGATCCACCTGGTCTACTGCCGAGGCCGAGTTTCCGTACCAGCATCAGATGATGATGTGCTATGTGTTCCCCAGAGACAGATGGTCGCCAGCACCTGAAGGTTCTGAGAACACGTTAGGAGGCAGAGCACAGGATGTCATCGCTCCAGGCAACTTTCCTGCCACCACTCCCTGGGACCAGCTCCTTCCAGCCAGGAGCTTCAGGACTTTCTCAACCTGTGGCAAAGAGCAGTCCCCATAAAGCTAGGGAGGGGGGAGATGATCCTTCCCAGAAGGAAACGCCCTGGCCTCAAAGCTCAGGTGCCCACAGCAGCTGAGAGCAGGTGTTAGAAAGTATGGTTCCTCTTGACCCCACACCCCTTTTCAAACCTCTGACTTCTGACCCACAGTGGATACTGGCTTCCGATTCACAAAAGAACAAGCATGGTGTTTGAAAGCAGATGGCAAAGGTGCAAAGGTTGTCATGCAGCCTTTCTCCCCTCCCCCACACCCCCTCTGAATTAGACACATCAGCATTGAATGCAAGCCCCGATGCCTTAAGGAGAAAATGGGACCGGGAGCTGAATCCTGGGTCCTTTCCTTCCTTGGCTGAGAGCTTTCATTGTGTCCCAGGCTTTGGAGTCATCGCAGGGTTGCAGCGCTATCCACTCCATTAAACTCTCTGTCATCATTTTCTTTTAAATTCGCATGCGTGTCAGATGAGATGCTGTCCCCTGCCCAGATGCGTGACAGTGCACAGCAGGGATTCAGTTAGCTGAGTGAGAAGGCTATCAGTTCAGCACGAAATGCCTCAGCTCTTAAAGCATACGGCACCCAGGCTGTGCTCCGCACTGGAGCATCTCTACCACCTCCAATGCCAGCCCTTCGCTGCAGACCTCAGGGACCAAGTTGGGGATGCCCACAGAGCCCAAACCCCATGCACCCCTCCCCTTCCAGCTATAGTGTGGTGTCTGGGCTTAAAAACACACATAGTCCTGAGGTTGTCTGAATTATCAAGATGTCTTCTACTTCCTTTAGTTATAAGAAGCGTGAAGCTAATGCATTTATTCTCCTGAATGGTGAAACTGGGATGAAGGTAGGAGGGGAGAGTCCAATAGCTGTCTGGCTGATGAAGGAAACAGGGAAGGCTGTGTACATTTTGTGCACAAGAAGGAAGGCACCGCAGCCAACAGCGAGAGACAACAGTGATAGCTGAGTTTTGAGTCTTAGCCCCGCTGCTTCTGGGTGTGTGAGCTTTGTCAAGCTCTTCAGCCCCCCCAGTCCCATTTCCTAAGTCAGCATTTGGGGATTCAGTGAAATGATCCTGTTAGAACACCTAATTCATAACTAGTCTTCAAAAACAGTAGCTGTTATTGCTATCAGGTTCATATCCTATATTGGAAACCTGGACTTTGTCAGCACAGCCCACTATGAGCTCAGAGTTACAGGAAAAAGGGAAAATGAGCTAAAATGTGTAAATCTTACCTAGAGAGGGAGATCAGAGGAAGCAGAGAGGAGAAAAATGTAAAGATGATGAGAGAGAATCAAGGAATAAACAATACCATAAAATCTTGATAACCCGCAGCCCAGTGAATCAGAATCTTCCATCCATGTATTTGTTGGATGAATTAATAACCAAAGGGCACATCCCATATAAAGATCCATTTTAAAGGTGTGGTGCCACCCCCCAGGTATGTGGCACAAGAACTGATGGCCCTTACCTGCTGACATGCATCACTAGCTGACCTGTGCATGACATGGACATCCCTGGAGCCAAGCTCTGTCTCAGTAGCAAGGTATCCTGTACTCTGGACACAGGCAGGCAGCATGGGCTGAGATAAGACAGACCCTGCTTGTAGGGTAAGGGAATTAGAGAAGGCGAGGTTCGGAAAAAGAACGAGACCGGCCCTTTCCAGGAACAGATCACCTTTAATGAGGCAAGAAGGAGCAGCAGTCAGATTAGTGCGCTGCTGCACTAACCCAAGAAAAGAGTGAGTATATGTGGAAAGCTACCGTCTTAAAGGGGCCTGTTCTTCTCCAAGGTTGTTCGGAGTAGTTATCTCTTAAACGGCCGGGGCAAGGAGATCAGCCAGAGGCTGGACTGGCTGGGAGCTGGGCGTAATCAGCCTTAATGTCCATTTTTTTCTTCAGGTGAGAGAGTTCTTTGTTTTGCATAGACCTGGAGGGGAGTTTTAACTCCAGGCTATTTTGAGCCATGTA
The DNA here is from genome assembly GCF_049115385.1 of Moschus berezovskii. Taxonomy (NCBI): domain Eukaryota; kingdom Metazoa; phylum Chordata; class Mammalia; order Artiodactyla; family Moschidae; genus Moschus; species Moschus berezovskii. The sequence continues at coordinate 82,612,882 of NC_142468.1, forward strand.
ACTTTCCTTCACTGGTTCCAAGCCACCTCTGCCACTCTTCCAGCTTTGTCACCTGTAGGACAGTTACTTGGGCTCTTTGACTCTCAGTGGCCTCATCTATAACATGGGCAAAATACCCTTTCAGGGTTGCTGTACTAAAGGACTGTGTACAAAAAGTGGTTACTTAGCACAGTGCCTGACACAAGTGTTCGTTAAGTGTAGCTTTTTCTTTCCGTAAATGGGGCTGAAGTTGAGCTAAGGGAGGAAGAAGGAACTGGAATATTAAAAAGAGTTGTTTTCTTTGCAAGATGCAATCCTTAGGGGTACCACCTGTGGTTAGAAAATCATAGTTACCAACATGTGTCATAGACAAGGTGTCCCAGGCCCTCACTCAGGTAAGGTGCTTAGCACAGACTAACGTGTGTTAGAAGGAGAATTCGAGCCCAGATGAAGGTGGGTACGGTTAGGGCTGGACTTCCCTGGTGGCTCAGTGGTAAAGAACCCGCCTGCCAATGCAGGAGACTTGGGTTCGATCCTTGGGTAGGGAAGATCCCCTGGAGAAAGAAATGGCAACCCACTCCAGTATTCTTGCCTGGAGAATCCCATGGACAGAGGAGCCTGGCAGGCTATAGTCCATGGAGTCGCAGAGTCGGGCACAACACAGCGACTAAACAAACAACAGTTAGGGCTAGTGTGACCCTTACATGTCAGTTTCAGCAAATGTATGCGCCAGGCTGTAGCAAGCCTCAGAAGGTGAGCCCTCTAGCGTTTCAGTGCGCCAGACTTCCCCCGTCCTCAGGTCCCAGTTGACCACACCCCTGGGTTTCTCCCCAAGGCTGGGATGTGAATCCCAGCCTGACTAGCAGAATGTCTTCCACAAATCCTGGAGGACTTGGTCTCCAGCAGGAATCGTAGCACCTATATCTACAATAAATAAAGACAGAAAAGTTGATATATTTACTACAGATAGAGGTTTATCCTGAAAAAGCTGTTGATATTAGGGTTTGCCTTGAAATGGAATAACAAGTACATTTTATAGTGTAAAAATTAGTGTAAGAAATGAATGGTGATACCAAATGCTGGTGAATATACGGAGAAATCGCGTGTCTCATCTGTTGCTGGTGGGGGCACAAAATAGTGCCCCACGCTGTAAAGTAATTTGGAGTTTTCTTAAAAAAAACAAACAGACACACCTAACATACAACTGACAGTTGTTCTCCTGAGCATTTGTCCCAGAGAAATGGAAATGTATGTCCTCACAAACACTGAGCGTGCTTATTTAGCACAGTTTTATTTGTAATAGCCCCAAACTGGAAGCAGCCAAAATGTCTGCAATACCATAGAATTCTCCTCAGCAATAAAAGTAAATAAACAGTTAATACAACAGCTAGTAGAGACCTCAAGGGCATTTTGGAGTGAAAAAAAAAATCTCAAAAAATATCCTTATATAACATTTCTGGAAATGACAGAGAGATGCAGAACAGTTTAGTGATTGGTTGGTGGGACGAGGAGTGACAGGGAGAAGGGAAGAGGGTATGACTGTTGATGGAGTAGCCTCCTGAGATCTTTGTATTGGTGGATTAGTGTCTTGAATGCAAGTGGGTATGTAAATCCACACATGGTAAAATGACAAAGAACTTTACACACATGTCGCTGTGAGTTTCCTGCTTTTGGTGTCGTACAACAGCTGTTTAAGATCTTCATTTCCGAGCACCGAGAGAGACTGAGCGAAGGGTACATGGGACTTCTCTGGACTATCTGCACAACTTTCTGTGATTCTAATTCAAAATAAAAAGTAGAAAACAAAGTTAATTGAAGGGCATCTCCACATTTATCATCCTATTTATTCTAATAATCTTGGAAACAAAAGCAGCAGTAAGTGTCATTCTCATTTTTGGAATGGAGAGCCTGCTGCATAGAAAGTTTGTTATTTCCCAAAGTGACACAGAAAATGGAACGTTAGGAATTAGAACCAGCCTTCTGATTCTCATTTCTTCAGAATGTTCTCCAGACATGACAAAACTAAGATGTGTCCTCAGAGAGCAACACAGAGGGTAATTTGGAAGCATTTGTGTGGTCCCTACAGTGCGTGTTTATGGCCCATATGGCAGCCATCCGTCACCTCGTGTATCTGAGCAATGCCGTCTCAGCTCTTGCCAAGCACTCTAAGCACTAAGCCTCCATCATTTGCATAAGAAAAACCGACCACACCCAGAATTCTGTTATTATAAAAATTTCCTTACTGAAGGTATCCTAAGAAACAGTCTTAAGAGGCTTTTACTTCACACACTTTCTATCCCAGGTCACAAACCCCCGTTTGACTTTTGTGTTTCCTTCCAAGGTTATCTTGTGTCTCCTCTCTCCCCCTTCCCACACAGCAAGCAGCTTCACGGGCTTCTGTCTCCTCCCCCAGGAAACTAACTGCGCTGCCCACCCCACTTTCCTTTCTTACGGAGAAAAATTCAGCCCTGCCCAGCTTCTAGCTCCAAACGTGGATACTCTGCATATACTGCTCTGCTTGGGCCGCCATAACAAAATACCGTTGACTGGGTGGCTTACACTACAAAACTGTATTTTCTCACAGTTCTGAAAGCTGGGAAATCCAAGACCAAGGGGTCGGTCAGTTTAGTTTCTGGCTGAGGGTTCTCTTTCTGGCTGTCTTCTTGCTGTGTCCTCTTGTGGAAGAGAGAGAGTGAGCTCTGTCTTCCTCTTCTACCATCCAATTAGGGCCTCTTACAGCCTCACTTAACCTTAAATGCTTCATAAAGATCCCATCCAGATACAGTCACCTTGGGAGTTAGGGTTGTAGCTCTGAATTTTGGGGAGGTACAGTTCAGTCCACGGCAGCACGCTTTGTGGTCTTAGCAAAGAAAGGACCTTCCAGCCGTCAAAAGCACCCCTGCTTTGAAGGCATTTGGGGACTATACATTTTTTCCTATTGTTTTTCTTGTTGGATGTCTACTACAAAATCTAACTCTGAAACAGTTACCTTGTTTTCTCCCTGAAGTATAAAGTCTAAATGATAGCCTTATGATTCTATGAGAACTTCCTGCCTCATTTCTCAGCACTCCTCTATATTATGAACCAGACAAAATGTGTGTGTGTGTGTGTGTGTGTGTGTGTGTGTGTGTGTGTGTGTGCTTGAAAAGCATGGTCCTGAAAATACCCCTGCTGGGTTGAATTTGTCATTAACCTAATTAGGTCTGTTATCCAAGCCTTACAGTTAGCATCATTACCAAGTCTTGGTAACCAACTGCTGTGCCCTTAAATGAGCTGTCACCTGGGGGATATAAAAATTGTCATCTTCTAAAATGTTCTTTGTTTGAGCATATGATCATTCCCCAGATTTCTGTCAATAATATTAAACTGGTTTAGAGGGCAAGAGAAATTTACAATTTCATGGGGAAGGTAGAGAAGGCTTCCCTGATATGTCAAGATACAAGTTATAGAATCTGGACTTCATTTTTCTGCTGTATGTCTATGGGGTCCCCAGAGGAATACTCCATTCTCTTGCCCAGATTGTTAAGGCCAAAGGCCATAGAGCTGCCCATCTATTCTCTACAAGTATAATATTCTTTCATTTGTAAGGAGTAAGTCAAACTTCAGCTTTTACATGACTTACTAGCAGAGGCATTGATGCTGAATAACCTGGAAGTTTCTGTTCTCTTATGGGTTGATTGAATGTTTATATTTTGTGCAGTTGTCTTTCTGTCAAAACTGAGCTTAGATTTTCTCTGAGTTGCTTTTGGAGAGTCCCAAGGCAGGCCCAGTTAAAGACCCAGGTGTGGCCTCTTAGCCTATGTGACCATTCAGCACGACTGAAGCGCACTGAGCATAGCTCTGTAATTCCTGAAGATACACAATCAATGCCTAGGATAGCTCGTTAGAATAGGTTATTAAATAGGACAAGGTTTGTGGTTGAAGCCATGATGGGGGAATCTTAGTAATAATTAATGGAGTCTTCTCAAGTTTAGTAGGTGTTTCTTCTTTAGAAAGTGGCTAATTTTTTATATGGGCTTCCCAGGTGGCACAGTGGTAAAGAGTCCACCTGCCAATTCAGGAGACACCAGAGATGTGGGTTTGGTTCCTGGCTTGGGTGATCCCCTGGAGTAGGAAATAGCAACCTATTCCAGTATTCTTGCCTGAAAAAAAATTGCACGGATAGAGGAGCCTGGTGGGCTACAATCCATGGGATGGCCAGCACATGACTGAGCACACATACAGTATTTTATTTAATGTTGGAGTATGTTTCCCCTTGGGGACAGATTGAATTGGACTGTCCACGTATTCCTCATTCTTATGCTCACTCCCCACAGAGCTCATGTGCTCATCTGCTGTGCTCCTCCTCACACTCTGGAGTATACAGGACAGAAAGCAGCCCTGAGGCTTTGGGAGGACTCTTGCACAGAGGCTGGAAAACAGTGAGCCTGAGAACTGTATAGTGGGGACATGGCAGTGGTCAGCCTCTAAATCTAGCAAAATTAAAGGGGGCAAGATATGGCAAAAGAAAATGCTGTAGGCTGGAGCAGAGTGGGATGGTTACTGTAGATCTTAATCAAATGAGCATCCTAACTAGAAAGCACTCTTGTTGCTTGTTTAATCCAATAGTAGTAGAAGAGATGAGCTGTTTCAGCCATTTGCATATTCCCTTGTCCCATCTTCTCGACGATTCAAAGCATATCTTGATGAGATGATTGGCAAGGGTTAGGAAATCAGTTGAGGATCATGGAAGCAATGTAATTTTTCTGTCTTTAAGTTGAAATTATCCTACAAAGAAACGGATCTCAGTACTTTTCCCCCATCGCTGCTAAACAAACTGAGATTTAGCCTTTATTTAAGTTGCTCTATGAGCTATTACCAGAGAAGGCAATGGCACCCCACTCCAGTACTCTTGCCTGGAAAATTCCATGGATGGAGGAGCCTGGTAGGCTGCAGTCCATGGGGTCGCAAAGAGTTGGACACGACTGAGCGCCTTCACTTTCACTTTTCACTTTCATGCGTTGGAGAGGGAAGTGGCAACCCACTCCAGTGTTCTTGCCTGGAGAATCCCAGGGACAGGGGAGCCTGGTGGGCTGCCGTCTATGGGGTCACACAGAGTCGGACACAGCTGAGGCAACTTAGCAGCAGCAGCAGCAGCATGAGATATTACACTGCACTTTGGGTGTAGCATACTTTCGTTGTGTATCTATACTGTGCCTGGCCCCAAGCTGGAAGCCAGAGATGCTTCTCGGCTAAAGTGGGAGTGTAGGGAAACATCTCTTCTTCAGTAACAGTGACGAATCCTGAATCCAAGCTTTAATTTTCATCTTTGCTGTTTCAGCTTGTGAGTTCACAGAACCCCTTTCTCAAATGCTATGATGGATTTGGGAATTTGACCTTGCTGAAGCCAGTTTGAACTCCACTGTTTTTCAACATAGATACGGTGTTACAAGTTGGATGGAGAGAACATGTCAGCCTGACAGATCAAGTGGAGGGTGAGGGAGAGTGGAGCAGAAAGGGAAGGGGACATGTGAAGAGTCAGAGAGTCTTGGTTTCATTGGACTTGACAGTTTAAGATTGAGATGGCCAGTGTAAATATCTTAGTGACCAAGCAGGTGATGTAAATAGGTGAAGCTGGCAAGAAACAGTACTGAAACAAGTGACAGAGTCTGTGTCCTCTCTAGAGAGTTGGCAGCTACTCAGCTGCAGCGGATTTAGCCAAACAACGATTGAAGCCTAGTGTGGCCAGATCTGATTCACCAAGAGAAGGCAGTATTCTGGATATTTATATGAAGTCTCTCCAATTTTCAATCTACCAATTTTTAACTGTACCCTTATAGAGATATAATATGCCATGTGGTCAGCAGAATGATGGTCTGCAAAGATGTCCACACCTTAACCCCCAGAACCTGTGAGTATGTGAGGTTACAGGATAAAGGGGAATTAAGGTCTGATGCTGGGAGGCATTGGGGGTGGGAGGAGAAGGGGACGACAGAGAATGAGTTGGCTGGATGGCATCACCGACTCGATGGACATGAGTTTGAGTGAACTCCGGGAGTTGGTGATGGACAGGGGGGCCTGGCATGCTGTGATTCATGGGGTCGCAAAGAGTCGGACACGACTGAGCGACTGAACTGAACTGAACTGAACTGAAGTTTAAATGCAATTAATGTTGCTAATCTGCTGACCGAAAAGTGGAGAGATTACTGGTGGGCTCAATCTAATCACGAAGGTCCATAAAAGCAGGAAATGGAGTAGGAAGAACCAGGTAAGTGGTAGTATGGGCAAGACTCGGCTTAGTGGTGTGGCTTTAAGGATAGAGGAAGAGGGCCCTGAGCCAAGGAATATGAGCAGCCTCAAGAGGTGGAAAAGGTAAGGAAATATATTCTCTTCTGGAGTCTCCATAAGGAATATAGCCCTGATGACATCTTGCTTTTAGTGCAGTGAGGTCCATTTGGACTTTTAGTGCAATGATGTCCATTTGGACTTCTGACCTCCAGAACTTCAGATGATAAATTTTTGTGATTTTAAAGCCTCTGACAGTGCAATAATTTATTACAGGGCAATAGAAAACAAATACAGCTAGAATGCTGGTGCTGCTGCTGCCAAGTCACTTCAGTCGTGTCCGACTCTGTGTGACCCCATAGGCGGAAGCCCACCAGGCTCCCCCGTCCCTGGGATTCTCCAGGCAAGAACACTGGAGTGGGTTGCCATTTCCTTCTCCAATGTGTGAAAGTGAAAAGTGAAAGTGAAGTTGCTCAGTCGTGTCCGACCCTTAGCGACCCCACGGACTGCAGCCTACCAGGCTCCTCCATCCATGGGATTTTCTAGGCAAGAGTCCTGGAGTGGCTTGCCATTGCCTTCTCCGACAGCTAGAATAAAATACACCAATTTAGGTGATGAGATTTGGCAAAAGGATACAGCTCTAACTACCACCTCAATCAAAATAAAGCATACTTCCATCACCAAAGTTACCTCATGCCCCTCTGCAGTCAAGTCCCTCCCATCATGCCTGGCACCTGGTAAGCAAAGATATGCTTTTCATCTTTTGTAAAATTTTATGTAAATGAAATGCATCATATAGTATAAAACTTTCACCTTTCATCTTTTGTAAAATTTTATGTAAATGAAATGAATCATATAGTATAAAACTTTCACCTCTGGACTCTGCTTTAGTATAATGTCTTTGAGATTCATCCACATACTAGTTGGGTGTTTGAGGGGTTCATTCCTTTCTATTGCTGAGTAGCATCCATTATGGATGGACCATAGTTCATTGATCCAATCACCAATTGATGGACTTTTTGATTGTTTACAGTTGGGCTATTAAGAATAATGTTGCTGTGAACATTTGAGTATAAATCCTGTGAATGAAGTGTTGTCTCTCTTGGGTAAATTCCTAGGAGAGGGATTCCTGGGTTGTTTGGTAAGCGTGGGTAACTTGATGAGAAACAAAGTGTTTTCCAAAGTGGCTCTATCATAATGACCTGATGTTTTCAAAAAAGTTTCAGAACACTATGTGAACCAAACAGCACGCACTTGTAAGCTAGGTGCCACATTTGGCCTATTAACCACCTGGTTTAAAGGTCCGTCTTGTCAAAGCTATGGTTTTTCCAGCAGTCATGTATGGATGTGAGAGTTGGACCATAAAAAAGCTGAGTGCTGAAGAATTGATGCTTTTGAACTGTGGTGTTGGAGAAGATTCTTGAGAGTCCCTTGGACTGCAAGGAGATCAAACCAGTCAATCCTAAAGGAAATCAGTCCTGAATATTCATTGGAAGGACTGATGCTGAAGCTGAAACTCCAATACTTTGGCCACCTGATGCGAAGAACCGACTCATTGGAAAAGACCCTGATGCTGGGAAAGATTGAAAGCAGGAGAAGGGGATGACAGAGGATGAGATGGTTGGATGGCATCACCGACTCAATGGACATGAGTTTGAGCAAGCTCCGGCAGTTGGTGATGGACAGGGAAGCCTGGCCTGCTGCAGTCCATGGGGTCAAAGAGTCAGACAAGACTGAGCAACTGAACTGAACTGAAGCCGAAGAGCTAAGCTGACCTGGAAGGGAGAAGACAGGTAATTACTTTGTGCTCATGGAGAAGACAACACATCTCTGGGAGTCTGTGTGGGAAGAAGATTTTCATAATAAAGAGGAACTCATATTCATCAGGTACACAGAACAACTGTGCCATTAAGCCAAAGGGAGTGGAACTGGGTCCCTGGAGGAGTCCCAGCGACCAGAGAGTGAAAGCATAGTTTTGCTTAGAGGTTGGAAGTGACCTAGTGATGCCAGACATATAGGGCCTTAGCATGGTCTAGTGAGAAGGAAGAAAGGCCTGCAGGGACCTCCTGAGGGAAGGGTGGGATGCAGAATACCTGATTGGCAGTCATCATCATCACAGAAGAGAATTATCTTTGGTGGTTTATGAAGACTTTCATCTCATTGTTAATGAACCAAACTTGGGTCTACTTGCCCATGTACAGTAAACCACTGTACTGACACGGGCGAGGTGTTTTAGTGTTTTCTTTTCACAAAGAAAATCACCATGCCCTTCTTGTTCCTGGTATACATCTCTGCCTTCTTCTGGGGCTAGTTGTTAGAATTGTTTTCATACCTTCAATTAAAAAATGTTTCTTTAGTATTCTAAGCAATTTCTGGACTCTGAGGCCAGAGATCAAGACTTAGTCATCTTTTACATGCACACCAATGTCCCAGGTGGCTCAGTGGTAAAGAATCTACTTGCCAATGTAGGAGACGCGAGCTTGATCCCTGGGTCTGGAAGATGCCCTGGAGGAGGAAACGGCAACCCGCTCCAGTATTCCTGCCTGGACAATCTCATGGACAGAGGAGCCTGGCAGGCTCTAGTCCGTGGGGTTGCAAAGAGTTGGCATGACTGAGTGACGGAGCACATGCACATGCTACTCTGAATCAGTGTTAATCCTGTTCATAGCGTCACTGTTGACAATAACCAAGACGGGGAAGCAACCTAAATGTCCATCAGCAGACCACTGGCTTAAGATGTGGAGTGTGTGTGTGTGCATGAATATGCACACATAGAATGAAGTATTACTCAGCTATAAAGAATGACTTACCGCCATTGGTAGCAATGTGGATAGACCTAGAGAATATTATACTGAGTGAAACAAGCTGGATAGAAAAGAAAAATACTATGTAATATCACTTGTCAAATGTTAAAAAATAATACAGGGAAGGGGATTGTGGGTGTACAAATTAAGGATATGGGATTAACAGATACAAGGTACTATATATAAAATAGATAAGCAGCAAGGATATACTGTATAACACAGGGAATTACATCCATTATCTTTAAATAACCTATAATGGAAAATAATCTGCAAAAATACTGAACCATTATGCTGTACATCTGAAACTAAAACAATATTATAAATCGACTATACTTTAATAAAAAAAGACTTTGTCATCTTTATAGCCTCCATGGTACCAGTCACAGTGCCTGACCCAGTTTAGCCCATAATGAGTGTTTTGATTGAGTCACAGGGTGATGGAATAAATGCCCTCGACAGCGATGTTACACCCCTCCACATGTCTGGTCCAAGACAGCTGCTCCCAGTTCTCATGAGTTTCATTAAACAAAGTTATGCTGTGAGGTTATTTTCCTCCTTTGTGAACCAGCATTTTTCAAAATGGATTTCCATCCTGGTGTCTGACAGTTGTGGCTGCTGGGGTTCGAAGTGAGGTTTGTTCCATCATGTTTCGCCCAGCTCAGACCTCAGCAGGAGCCATTACTCAGAATTCCAGAATTGCAAGAAGCCAACTGGTTGCCCCAGGTTTTGCCATTGCTAAGCTTATACTTCATTATTGTAATTGAAAGTGGTTCTCAAACTTCTAGGTTGTTGTCATTTTCCTTTCTCCCTACTCTCTCTCCTTTTTTTTTTTTCTTTTGGCCCATGACTCTCATTCCAGTTCTAAAGCATCTTCAGTAGCCTTTGCTGGCTGCTTAAGGGATCCAGACTGTTGTCTTTATTTGAAGTATTAGCCATTCATTAGACAATGTGTAGGTAGGTAGTCCGCATAGTCAAAGCTATGGTTTTCCCAGTGCTGATGTGAGAGTTGGACCATAAAGAAGGCTGAGCACCACACAATTGATGTTTTCAAACTGTGGTACTGGAAAGGACTCTTGAGAGTCCCTTGGACTGCAAGGAGATCGAACCAGTCAATCCTAAGGGACATCAACCCTGAATATTCATTGGAAGGACTGGTGCTGAAGCTGAAACTCCAATACTTTGGCCACTTGATGCATTGGAAAAGACCCTAATGCTGGGAAAGATTGAAGGTGGGAGGAGAAGGGGATGACAGAGGATGAGATGATTGGGTGGCATCATCAATCCAAAGGACATGAGTTTGAGCTAACTCTGGGAGATAGTGAAGGACAGGGAAGCCTGGCATGCTGCAGTCCATAGAGTCACTCACAAAGAGTTGGACATGACTGAGTGATTGAACAAGAAGAAGAAGGCAGGGAGACTTTCTCCCTACTGAGAATCAGTTCCAGCCAAATGCCATCCACTTGGGTTTCTCTCAAAGAAAAGCCTGTCCATGTGGTAATGATTTGATGAGCACTGAGACCCCTGATGGAAGAAACACAGAGCAAAAGGTGGGCTGCAGTGACCTGGGATTCTGTGATTCACAGTAGAGGAACCGCACAGGGAAGTGGCTCCAGAAATCAAAATTGACTGTCATGCTGAGAAGGATCATTTTGTGCTACACTCAGGACTTGGCAGAGTGGGGAGAATGGAAAAATCCAGACTGCTAAGGAAAGAAAACTGACAGCTTGCTCTCCAGACTTCTGTGGTTTCGTGTTTGAGGCTGAGGTCACCTTGCCAGGGGAAGGAAGGGGAGAAACTTGAGAGGTGGGGGTGAGGGAAAACCCGACACTCACCTCCTGGAAAGATGTCGTATCTGTCTCTTCACTAACATGTATTACTAGCTTTAGTAATATATTATATTATATATACATATATAATATATATATGTATATATAATATATATGATTGTATATAAAATATTTTAAGTATTTGAATAAATATTTAAATATATTTAGTAATATATTAACCCTTTAATTTTTTAATAACTATCCTGTGAAGAAGCACTGTTATTATGTACATTTTACAGATGAGAAACGGAGACCCAGAGAAGTTAAGTATTTGCCCAAGATCATTCAGCTAGTAAAGCGGAGGAGCAGGAATCTGGAACCACGCAGCATGCCTCCACACTCCTTGGCTTCACTCTGTGGGTTCCGATTCTACTGGGCTGACGCTCAAGAAGCTGCGTATGTCGAGTTCTTGACACTCAAGAACCCACTCTGGCTCATGTCCAGCTCTCCTTTAAAGACTTCAACTCAGGGGCAGTTCCCTTCCTCCTCCTCCTTCCAGGATGGATCTTCTAGATGGCCTAGCCAGGAGAGCAGGGAAATTTCTAGAACCAACATTTGTATAAATTGGCAGAAAACAGGAACCCCACTGATACCTGCCCTTCCTACTCCCATCCCTGTGTCTGCCAGGCTGAGGACCCCCATCCTGGTAGGAAAAGGCAGTTCGGCCACTCAGAGCTCTCCCCAGGCCATTCAACTTGGCAATGCCATTGTTGCTTTAGAACCTGAGAATCTCCTCTGGATAGAAGAAGTTGGCTTCCAGACTTCAAGTTAGTTTCTTTTTTCCTTCAAGCTGGACAGTTAGAAATCGATAGAAAGATTGTAAAATGGAGACCAACTACTCCTTCCAGGAGTCATATTTCTTATTTCCATTTGGACTTAGGAGGCAAATCCTCCAGGGAGTTTAGTTACCAACGAGCCAGGCTAACTGACCCTCCCAAAGCAGACTCTCCAATTCCCACTCATCTCCATGCAAATTCCTTCTTTTCCAGTTCTTTCATTTGAGTTCCAGATCTAATGTTAGCCCCTACCTTTTCCTGTTAAGAGAGGGCAAGATGGTGCCCAGTGTGTGTAGTGATGTGTGTGGACAGTGCCCACATCCCACGGGGGTCAACCAACAGGAGACAAAGCCCTCCCTCCTCTTCAAAGCCATCCTGTGGTTGGGGCCTCCGTGGCTAAAAGCTGAAATTGAGGAGGAAGAGAGAATTGGGGAGAAGGGGCAGGGGCTGGAACTGATATAGTTCTGAAGCATGTAGAGTCAGAGACGACTGATGTGACTTGGCACACATGCGTGTAGGGAAGGGTACACCGGTGCAGTCATTCTAAAGAGCATTCAAATGTTGCTCAGCCAAATGTGTAAGTATATACACTCTGTCCTAATATACTCCATCTCTGGTTTACACCCTGAAAAATTCATGTGTCAGCAAGGGGTCATGTGTAAGACTATTCACAGTGATGTTTGTAAGAAGAGGGAGTGGGAGCAACCTCTGTCCACCACCAGGGTAATGGGTATTCAAAAGGTGATGGAATACTTTGCATCCATTAGAAGCAGTAATGACAGCATGAGAGATGATCAAACAGTGCTGAGTGAAGAGAATGGGACAGAATGAGGACACTAGCATGTTGCCATTATGTAAGTGATGAGGCACAGTATTTATGTTACAAGGATCTTCCTCAGATTCAAATCCACAATGAAACCACGCTGACTGTTGAGGTGCTGGTAAGACAGCAGTTGATGGGAAATGTTGATGCAAGGGGGAAATAACGGTGCACACTCTTTGCATTATGCTCTTGATAATGTGTTGGTGGGAGGGTAATTAATTCCACCCGCTGCACCTAAGGTAGAAAAAGAAAAGAAAATGTCAAAAAGTTTCATTGGAGTTCATTTGAATGATTTACTAAATATTTTCTGAGCATATGTGAGGAGCAGAGCTCGAGCAGCACAGAGTTCCACACTGAGATTCAGATGCCATCTTTCCTCACCTATATCCCCATGCCTGTAGGTCCTGCAAGCTTCAGTCCCTGACACACATGCACTAGAAAGTGTTCACTACGCCCCTGCATTCCAACATTCTGAGGTCCTGTGGCAAGTAGCTGGTAAAGCTTAGGGAATGGATTAAGAGCTCTCAGAACGAATTTTCTAATGCAGGAATCTGCAGGGCTAATTAGCACCTTGACTATAGTACAATCAGAGTCATTGTCAAGGTTCCAAAACACCTGCCTTTGGTTCAGCTATTTTTCTTCTAGTCTTCAAAGTCACAGTTGTTAAAGTGCTGGCACTGCTGCAGCTCAAGGCTGACTTTATTTCTTCTGGTCTGGGAGTCTGTGAGTGAAATAACTTTCATGTCAGAACAGCGAAGCTGCATTAATTCACAATAGGAGAGACAAGCTCTATTAGGGAGGTTCTGTATTATAAGTCTTTTAAACAAATGCTGTTTTATTTCTTTCAAGTGTTGTGCATTGTTAGAAACCAGGGTGTAAATGGCATATCAGTTTGATTTGTGTGACTGTGACATATTATTCAATAAATATTTAATGGAGCCAGTAATTTAGAAGCACCTTCTACATGTTTCTAGAACTTCCTCACCACAGTGATTTCTTATTTGCCCTTTTTGCCTCCAAGAAAATTAAATGTATGTAACAAAAATTCACAGTAAACACTATGGTCCCATAGACTATTACACTAGTCTATGCTCGTTTCTGAAGAAAATTATGATTCAAATACTAAAGCACAATTCCAAATAGAATACTTATTTTGTCAAACTCAGTACAGAATTTTCAAGACTGGCCTCCAGTGGTCTTCTATGAAAGGTGCAGCAGCTTTTCAGGGGAAAGTTGTTTGGGGTTTTTAACTCAAAAAGGATCAGATGTTTTATGCCTGTGATACTGTGATTTCCAAATTGGAGGGGTCTGAAGAGATGACATTTTATTCTGATGTACTGTTTGGCTTCCTCAATAAAGCAGTGGTTTGAGCAGAAAATAACCACCAGATTTCAGACTTTCTTTGTCATTGATTGCCTGCAATATTGCTGTCACTGTCCTAAAAAAAAAAAAAAAACAAGTGTCCTGAGCATTATAAATCATGGTTTCATTGTAGGGAGAAGGTTATGGATTTGCTCTTTTTTTTTTTCTCTTCTCCCTCTGGTGCAGACTTTAGTGGGAAATCGAAGCTTCCTTCATGCAGTGTGTATTATAGCCAACCAAAAGCGTGACCTGCTTATCTGATTTATAATGAAAGGCGGTAGGGGGAGTGATTTCACACTGTTCCTCATTCAAGAGATAAAAGCTGCAGCAAATACACGTGCTGGCCAAACACCATCAGAATCATTTACTGCATTTCCTGAGGTGGGATGTTTGAGCAGTTGAGATGGAAGAACTAACATAGGTGAATGGCAGCACACTCATGTTTATTTTGCTTTTAAAACCAGCTAATCATTTGCCTGGTGGCTCATAGGTTAATGCGTCTGTCTCCAATGCGGGAGACCCCGGTTCGATCCCTGGGTCGGGAAGATCCCCTGGAGAAGGAAATGGTAACCCACTCCAGTATTCTTGCCTGGAGAATCCCATGGATGGAGAAGCCTGGTAGGCTACAGTCCACGGGGTCGCAAAGAGTCAGACACGACTGAGCGACTGAACAGAACAGAACAGAATCATTTGCCTATGGCTATTCATTTGGCTTTTCAAGGTCAAATCACCTAAGTACAATTTGATTTAAAGTGATATTTTTCCACAAAAGGGTCAGAAAAAAGACAAAACAAAGGGAGAGTTATCCGTGCAGAAAGGGGGTGGATTTTAAAAATGAGATATTTTACAGAATCTTAAAAGCTGCAATTTACATTTTTATTTTATTTTTTTCCAAAGTTTCTGATTTGTTTTATTTTTGTCTTTATTTTTTATTTTATTTTTTAAAATTTATTTATTTTAATTGGAGGCTAATCACTTTACATTATTGTATTGGTTTTGCCATACATTGACATGAATCTGCCCCGGGTGTACATATAAAAATAAATAAATATAATTGAGGAAATACAAAAAAAAAAAAGGTGCATAGTGAAGGAATAAATGGATATTTTTAGTAAAATGCAAAGATGCCATGAAATATCTTGACAAGGTAAACAGGGCTTCATTAGATTTTTTCCTGTCATGTTATGGATTTTTCTAAGACATGATATACATTAGTTGGTAAAGGGAAACCCAACAAAGCATTCTGTATCATAGTGCTGAGACAGAATATTTCTAAGTTGGGACAACTGTAATATGATGCTAAATATGTCTATGGAGGAAAAGAGTGAAATTAAAAAGATATATTAAAATCCAATGAATATAAACTTTTAAGTGCAAACAGTATTACTATGTGCTTAGTCACTTAGTCATGTCTGACTCTTTGCAACCCCATGGACTGCAGCCTGCCAGTCTCCCCTGTCCTTGGGGATTCTCCAGGCAAGAATGCTGGAGTGAGTTGCCATGCCCTCCTCCAGGGGATCTTCCCAACTCTGGGATCAAACCCAAGTTTCCCTCATTGCAGGCAGATTCTTTACCAACTGATCCACCAGGGAAGTCCATCAATTTCACATGGCATTTGCTTAGTGCAGAAGACTAATTAATATATATTTAATTAATTGACATATATTAATTAATATACAGTTGTATGATATACTTCAGTTCAGTTCAGTCACTCAGTCGTGTCCAACTCTTTGTGACCCCATGAATCACAGCCCACCAGGCCTCCCTGTCCATCACCAACTCCCAGAGTTCACTCAAACTCATGTCCATCGAGTCGGTGATGCCATCCAGCCATCTCATTCTCTGTCGTCCCCTTCTCCTCCCACCCCCAATCCTTCCCAGCATCAGAGTATTTTCCAGTGAGTCAACTCGTCGCGTGAGGTGGCCAAAGTATTGGAGTTTCAGCTTCAACATCAGTCTTTACAATGAACACCCAGGACTGATCTCCTTTAGGATGGACTGGTTGGATCTCCTTGCAGTCCAATGGACTCTCAAGAGTCTTCTCCATCACCACAGTTCAAAAGCATCAATTCTTCGGCGATCAGCTTTCTTCACAGTCCAACTCTCACATCCATACATGACCACGGGAAAAACCATAGCCTTGACTAGACGGACCTTTGTTGGCAAAGTAATGTCTCTGCTTTTTAATATACTGTCTAGGTTGGTCATAACTTTCCTTCCAAGGAGTAAGCGTCTTTTAATTTCATGGCTGCAGTCAACATCCACAGTGATTTTGGAGCCCAGAAAAATAAAGTATGACACTGATATATTTAATATTCAAATTAATATATTTATATATTTCATATTATTTGCATATTATATTTATATAAAAAATTTATTTATATATATAAACATAATATCTATTGATCCATTTTCAGATCCAGCAAAAGACATCATATTAATTAATTCATATGTATTAATATACTAATATATAATTGATATCCAAATGCATATATATTTTATATATATAAACATAATGTCTGTTGACCCATTTTCAGATCCAGAGAAAGACATCATGATTTTACTAGTCCACATTTGTTTCTTTTCTCTTTAGCTCACAGATACACTGAATATATTTAATTAATTGTATATCCTACAGAGGAGCATGATGCCTCTTGCATCTAAATTGATTAAAGTGGAGAATAAACAGTTGGTGATATGAGCTATTTACCCCACCCCATCCTATATGAAAAGAAAGGATTTCTGTATTTGGGAAGACAATGATCTCAACCTAGAAAGTACATGCTGCAGAGTTCAGTGGAGAGACCCATGTTTTCTTGCAGAACCAGATCCCTTGTCTCAGCTGATCCATTTTCCTCTAGAATAAAATGAGATTGCTTTTTGTGTGTGTGGCACATGGACCACTCACCCTGTTAGCAGCATGCCCAAAGACTTTTAATATAACTCTTTAATTATACTTGGCCCTCAGTATCCTCATCTTCAGATTCAACAAATCTCAAAAATATTTGGGGAAAAAAATCAAGAAAATCCCAAAATGCAAAACTTGAATTTGCCACATACCAGCAACTATTTACATGGCATTTACGTTGTATTAGGTATTATGAGTAATCTAGAGATGACTTAAAATATATGGGGAAAAAGCATATTGGAGGATATGTTTGTATGCTCAGTCATGTGTGACCCTTTTGTGACGCCATAGACTGTAGCCCAGTAGGCTCCTCTGTCCAAGAAATTTTCAGGCAAGAATAGTGGAGTGGATTGCCATTTCCTCCTCCAGGGAACCTTTCTGGCCCAGGGATCCAACCCATAACTCCTGCATTAGCAGATGAATTATTTACCACCAAGCCACCTGGGAAGCTGAGGACATGTGTAGTTATATGCAAATGCTGTACCATCTTATGTAAAGACTTGAGCATCTGTGGGGGACCTGGAATCAGGACCCCCTATGCTAAAGCTGAAACTCCAATACTTTGGCCACCTCATGCGACAAGTTGACTCACTGGAAAAGAGTCTGATGCTGGGAGGGATTGGGGGTAGGAGGAGACGGGGACGACAGAGAATGAGATGGCTGGATGGCATCACCGACTCAATGGACATGAGTTTGAGTGAACTCCGGGAGTTGGTGATGGACAGGGAGGCCTGGCGTGCTGTGGTCCATGGGGTCGCAAAGAATTGGACACGACTGAGCGACTGAACTGAATTGAACTGAAGGAATCCCCTATGGATATTAAAATAAACTGGCTTTCTGGCACAGTGGATGGCATGTGAAATTTACTTCTGAGCTTCAGAATAGATTTTATTAGTTAAATTTTAAGAATCAGTGTAACTTTATCCATAGTCCTAAAAAGCAGACACCACTAAGATGATAACAACAATAAAAAATTAGTTCCGTATCCTGCCCTTGCACCCTCCATTCTTTCTCCTCAAGAGCAATTTCTTTTACCTGATAGAGTTATTTCCTCTGTTTGCCTAGTTTTTATAAATTCAGTTTCAGTTCAGTTCAGTTCAGTCACTCAGTCGTGTCCGACTCTTTGCGACCCCATGGACCACATCCCGCCAGGCCTCCCTGTCCATCACCAACTCCCGGAGTTCACTCAAACTCATGTCCATCGAGTCGGTGATGCAATCCAGCCATCTCATTCTCTATCGTCCCCTTCTCCTCCCGCCCCCAATCCTTCCCAGCATCAAAGACTTTTCCAGTGAGTCAACTCTTCACATGAGGTGGCCAAAGTATTGGAGTGTCAGCTTTAGCATCAGTCCTTCCAATGAACACCCAGGATTGATCTCCTTTAGATTGATGTGTCTATGTTGCGTATTATCTGTTGACTGGCATGAAAATTGAGAATTAGTATTCTTAGACTCCCCACCCACCCCAAAATTCTCTTTCTGCACTCTCAATAAAGTTAACTCATAATGTTTGGTTAAATCTGTAATCAGAATTTACATTATTCTGATTTCTGCTGAGTCAAATAGTGTTTGGAGTATGATTTCTTTCCAGGAGTTAATAGATGTATTATATTTTCATTTCCCTGGATTTGTATATGTTTCATGAAGTTTTTCCACACCTATAGCCTTTAAATGTAGTTTTCTGCATAATGAAATTTATTAGATGATATCATTTCCAGTACTCTTTACTGAAAACATTTCTCCTGCAGTCCTTGGTCATCCTGTTTCTTGGGTCTTCTGCATACTTATTATCCTGGGACTTCACTGCTCTCCTGAGTTAATTCCAGTTCCCAGGATCCATAAACCTTTTGACCGTCACCTTTTTTTTTTTTTTTTTTGGTCCTTATACCTTGCCCGAGATTGTTAGTATGGCTGGGTATAATATTCTAGGTCAAAAATTTGCCACAGAATGTTTGAGGATATTGCTCCATTGTCATCTAGCTTACAGTATTGTTGATAAATCTGATGCCTTTCAGACTCCCTTTGTTCTGTATACAACCTGTATTTTCTCTCTGTGAGTTCTTTTCTTTATTCATGATATCATGATTATAATATACTTTCACGTGTCCCTTTTGTTTCTCTTTTTCTTACTATCCTGGAGCTTACTGAGCCATTTCAATGTGAAGGCATATGTCCTTCATTCCTAGGGAATTCCCTCATAATTTTTCTTTTCCATGATTGCCTCCTACCACTTTTTCTGTTCTCAGTTTCTGGAATGTCTGTCTATTGGGCATTGAATTACCTGGATTAATTTTCTAATATTTCGATCTCCTTTCTTACTGCCCATGTGTTTATCTTTTTGCTCTACTGTCTAGGAGGTTTATCTTCCAGTCATTCTGTTGACTTTTCATCTCTTTTCTTACTATTTTTTAAAAATTGCTCAGATCTATGTGTGTGTTCTTTGCCTTTTTTTTTTTTTTTTTGCCACCGTTTCTTGTTACATGGCTGTATCATGTTCTTTTACAGCTCTGAATATTGGGGGTGGGGAGGGACTTGAAGAGGTGGTGAGCAGTGTTTTTTGTTTGTTTATTTGTTTTTTCCTGCATTGCCTGTTCCTCTGAGCTTTTTCTTTTTTTCTGTTGTTTTGATTTTTCATGTTGAACATTTTCCTTAGGTATCTGGAGATCTTCAGGTATCTATTCATATTTAAGAGTGAAACACAGAAATCTGGCAGAAAATTCTGTGAATAAGAATTAATTCATTTTATATCTATATTACTTCTCTGAGGTACTAGGGCTTCCCTGAAAGCTCAGTTGGTAAGAACCCACCTGCAATGCAGGAGATCCTGGTTCAATTCCTGGGTTGGGATGATCCCCTGGAGAAGGGAAAGCTACCCATGCCAGTATCCTGGCCTGAAGAACTCCATGGACTGTATAGTCTGTGGGGTCACAAAGAGCTGGACACGATTGAGCAACTTTAACTCACTGAGGTACTTGTTGACTAAGTTAGGTGGAGAGTAGTGGAGGCTCAGAGTAGCATGTTCTGGCAGTAGGCAGTCTCTTTCATCAAAAGACTTCCCCCTAATGTCAGAATCGGTTTCTTTTTCTTTAAGAGTCTTCATTTCCTGCAGAGATGCTGTGATATTTCCAACACAGCATGAAAGTATGGCATGTGTGGGAAAGAATATGCTTTTGGTTCTCTGCCAGTGAAAGACTGCTTTCCCAGATCCCCTATCCAAAACTGAGCAATTAGATTAAGCAGCAATTGTGTGAATTCTGCCTGAAACAGATGTGTTCTGTTTCCTGGTCTCCCTCCCTGGTCCCCTGACATCAGTGCAGTGTGGACCGTACAGTACACATTGCCAGTGTTCCAGCTCAAGCTTCCACTGAGGGTCTCTGATTTTTTACCTCTGCTGCTGCTAAGTCACTTCAGTCGTGTCCGACTCTGTGTGACCCCCTAGACGGAAGCCCACCAGGCTTCCCCATCCCTGGGATTCTCCAGGCAAGAACACTGGAGTGGGTTGCCATTTCCTTCTCCAATGTGTGAAAGTGAAGTCGCTCAGTCGTGTCCGACCCTTAGCAACCCCATGGACTGTAGCCTACCAGGTTCCTCCATCCATGGGATTTTCCAGGCAAGAGTACTGGAGTGGCTTGCCATTGCCTACTCCATTTTACCTCTGAGTTCTCTCCAAAGACCTCTGAGCCCCGCATAGACTCAGCTGTAATATATAAGGAAGTTAGCTCCTAGGGGCCAACTCTCAACTAATTATTAGTAGGAGGTGGTGAAAAAATGCCTTAGCCTCACCTTTTACAGAGGGACCATTCTGTGACATATTCTACATTTTCCCCTAGGGGTTCCCAGTGGGACTGAGCTCCTACTTCCCTGGAAATAACCAGTTCAGTAATGAACTCTTTATTTTTCCTTCTTCCTTCTCTCGCTCTGCCTGCTCCTTTACACCTGTGTTCTGGGCTCACCTCCCAAATAAACTACTTGCACTCAAGTCCTGGTCTAAGGTTCTTTTCAAAGGAAACCAAACCGTGATATTGCCTCTAAATGTAGGATTTTTGTGAAGCTTCAACTGCTTCAGAGAAATAACATAAAAATGTAAAATGACCAATTTTTTAAAAACGTATATATTAAATCCTAGCTATGAATCTACAAGTAGATGCTAAATGAATAATATATTTATTAACTGTCTTCTCAGCTTATTAAAAATGCAAACTCTCAGATCACATACCTCTTTGTACTTTTAATAAGGGAACCCTGATGATTCTGACGTATGTAGTCCAAGGACCACGCTTTAAGAACACAAGTCTTGTGGCTTCAGATTAAACACACTTCATTTTACTGAGGAAGAAACAAAAGGCTCTGAGATCATGTAGACAGTGAATGCAGAGCTGGAATTCAAACCCAGATGTTACTGACTTGAAGCCACACTCTACAGCTACCATCTGCATGACCTTAAGCATTTTGTTATTCATCAAGAAAATGAAAATAGTGGCACCTACTCATTGGGTTGTTACTAGAATTATATAAAATGACCCACATGAAGTGTTTGGTACCAGTGGAGGCACCACTGCAAGTGCTCAAGAAGTGATAGCTATGTATGCATGTAGGTATAATATGTTTGCAGTATAGAAATGCACTGAGAAACTGAGGAAATGCATATTTTCTGTAGCCATGACTAGTCTACAATCTTCCAGTGAAGGATTCCACAAAAATTCTCTTGTGTCGGTTCTACAGTCAACAAATACTTACTGAAGGGATTTGATTATGTGATGTGACTGAAAGACCTCCCTCTCAGGCTTCTTGGGCAGAGCCCAAGGCAAGGACTAGGAGCAAAGAGACATTCCTTGTGAATATATTGTGGGTCCGATGTAATGCTTTGACTATAAAGAGTGACTTTTTTATAAGATGGCTTTTTAAAAGATGACTGTTTTAAAGTTGTAGTAAGGTACACCGCAGGGCATCCAGATTTCTCTCATTCTCGGTCCTGCTGCACATACCCCGGGATCGTCAATAAATTGCTGTTGACTAATGTCAGAGTCTCCTAAGTGAACGTTCTGATTCCACTCTGTGCCCTCCAGTTCGTACTCAACCAGGCGACCAGGGAGAGTCTAAAAGCATAGGTCTGTCCAGCCATTTCCTACTCTCTGGCTGCTGTGTTTTTTCAGCACACGTGGTAGTACAATTCACGTCCTTGTGGCCTCCATGGCCCTACCTGATGGGGTCCTGGCTTATGTCACATCCTGCTGCTCTCTCCCACTCTAGGAACTCCAGCAACACCAGCTGTGCTCTGTGCCAAGCACGGTTCCCTCTCAGTGTGTTTGTGCATACAGCCTCCTTTCCTGGAATGTTCTTCCCTCAGAGAAGGATTGATTTCTCACCACATTCCAGTCTCCACTCTTTGGAGAGGCCATTCCTGACCTCCTGGCAAAAATTAGCAAAACCATTCCCAGCCCATGCCTCTGTCCTGTTACACTGACTTATGATACACGTTCTACGTTCATCATGGCATCTCTGGTTATCAACAGCATGAAACTCCGTGGCGGCAGAACACTGCTGTGTTCTCCTGGGCCTAGAATGAGACTGCTGTGGTAGACTTTCCAAAAATGTGGACTGAGTGTCAGATGGAGTATTTGTTGATGGGGACTTGCCCACGTGTCGAATGTCTTACTCATCTGACAAGTATTTATACACAAAACATAGTGCCAACCTGAGAGATAAATGAGACCCAGTCCCTCCTTCCAAACAGTCAAGGTCTAACACAGTTCTGTCCAATAGAAATAATATGAGTCACGTATGGAAGCTTAAATTTTCTATTAACCATATTAAAAAGTAAAGAACATATAGTTAATTTTAATTTATTAAAATTTATTCAGCCTAATATCCAAAAATATGATTTTAACTTGTAACAGGTTTACTAAAGCGAGATCTTTTGCGTTCTTTCTTGGTGCTAAGTCCTCAAATCTGAGATGTAGTTTGTGTATATGTTCTGTTCTGTTCTGTTCAGTCGCACAGTCGTGTCCGACTCTTTGCGACCCCATGGACTGTAGTCTACCAGGCTTCTCCATCCATGGGATTCTCCAGGCAAGAATACTGGAGTGGGTTACCATTTCCTTCTCCAGGGGATCTTCCCGACCCAGGGATTGAACCCGGGTCTCCCGCATTGGAGGCAGACGCGTTAACCTCTGAGCCACCAGGGAAGCCTCAATTTTGATACACATTTTCATTGGAAATGCTTGCTTGGTATTTAGATTTCATGAAGTTTACAGTTGAAATAGACTCACACCCAAATTATTCCAAACATACTTGTTTTCTAATAAGCATCAGTTTCGTTTAATTTAAATAAATTTAAAAACTCCTCTTTCAGTTCCCCAGTCACACTAGCAATCTTTCAAGGACTTGATGGCTACATGTGGCTAGAGGCTGCCATTTTGGACAATACACATCTATTGGGATAGGTAAGATATATAGACACAAAGTGAACACACTCACGAAGAGTTCATATAAGGAGGAGATCCAGTGTCTAAACACTGACTTTGCATGCATCCTCTTCCTGACAAGAATTGGTGTGTTTCTTCAGGACTCAACTTTTCTGTCCACTTTTCCAGGAAGCCTTCCCTGGTATGCACAGATTAGATTAGATCCCCTCAACTGAACACTCTGAGAGCTCCCTGTGTGTCCTCCATCTGCAGTCTGTTGTACTAGGTTCTAATTCCTATCTGTGTATTCATTTTTACATTTCCCACTAGTTTATAAATTCCATGTAGTCAGGAAGCTCTCACTGTTGATTCTCCAGTGTCTGGTCCTCAGTGCATGTTTGTAGAATAAATAATTATGAATGAATGAGCTGAATGGCCAAACCATGGTGACAAAGGACCACTCTGTTAGAGCAGCCAGAGTGTGAACAGGGGACTGGGGTGGTGTGCTGACGAGGCAATGATGAAGAGTTTGGTTCACGCCGGATGCTGAGTCATCTGTGTTGAATGTTCCAGGGAATCAAAGCAGATGAGAGCTAAGAAAAGCTATCAAGGTTAGTAACCAAGAGACTGTTTCAGTGGGAGTCAACAGAGATTTTCAGAAAAACCTAAGTTCAGCGGTTTGTTTGTTTGTTTGTTTTCCCCAGAATTTCCCTGGCATCCCTGAGTTAAGAGTAATAGATATTGTAAGTGTTGTGAGTAGACAGGATTCTAGGGCCATAACCCAATCTTAAGTGTTGGGTCAGCTGTGGTCCCTCTAGGTACTGCAGTCCCTATTAATGACAGCAGTTAAATCTGTATGCTAATTGAAACTGTGAGTGATTCGTAGCTGGCTTGGGGCGTTGTGTGATTTATGGGCATCTGATCTAAGGATATTTAAAGAATGGAAGTATTGGAGCTAGGGAGAGAGGTGTGATTAATCAAAGAAGACAATTTGCTAAAAGCCTCACTAAAACAGTGCAGTAAAAACTGAAAAAAAGACTCTAGTTCCATCCACTAGGCAAGGTGGGGGTGGGAAGGCGGGGAGAGTGGAGCGATAAGAGTGTGTTTAAGATAAAATGTACACGTAAAATGTAAAAGGATGTTTTCCAGCAAATAGAGATTGTGGCTGGGGAATTTTCAAGGGCATATGTTTATCTTTTAAGTTTGCTTACACTCTGACCAGTACCAACAGCAAATGTCAAGTTCTTGACTCCATGATTGAATCCCAAGGGCTCCTGCATGTTTGGAGGATAACTGCACAAGAAAAAAACCAAACAATTCCTTTTATTTATACTTAAGACCCCAGTGCGAGCCTAAGCCTTTCTATTTCCCTGAATATTCCTTTACTTTTGTCACATTATAAGGCCTCTGGTTTTCATTGCCCAAATTACTGGAAACCAGGAGGCAAGTCAAAATTTCCTAGTATCAGTCTAAATAGAAAAATGACCATCAATAATATAAGTGTCTGTCTTGGATAATTGTTGATTTGTACCATCAGGGTTAAGTGAGACTTGTGTTCCTCCTACCCAGGGGACTATCTTATTTATTGTTGCCTACCTCACTCTGACAGGCCCCTAGACATATTTTTTCAGTTGCTGCTGCTGCTGCCAAGTCGCTTCAGTCGTGTCCGACTCTGTGCGACCCCATAGACGGAAGCCCACCAGGCTCCCCCGTCCCTGGGATTATCCAGGCAAGAACACTGGAGTGGGGTGCCATTTCCCTCTCCAATGCGTGAAAGAGAGAAGTGAAAGGGCGGTCGCTCAGTCGTGTCCGACTCTTAGCGACCCCATGGACTGCAGCGTACCAGGCTCCTCGGTCCATGGGATTTTCCAGGCAAGAGTACTACAGACTGTCAAAACAACTGGTCAAGTTCAGTCTTTTTCAAAAGGAAAATCTGTCTGACTTGTTCTGGGTGCATGCTCCAAGAATCGTAGATAGCAAAACACACACACACACACACACACTAACACACACCACTTACCTTTCTTCTGCACCTTACTTGCAGTTGTGGCAGAGTGGGAAGACTTGCAGACTGCAGAAGGAACAAGTTTCCTGGAAAACCAGAACAGAAGGGAAGGGGGTAAGGAGTGCTTTGAAGTAATTGGTACTGACCCAGTTTAGATTCAACTAAGCAAGACATAGTGGCTCTGCTCCCTTCTCCCATAGACTCTCAAACTCAGCATCCCCTTCCCACTCCAGCGTACACACACACACGAACACAGATGCACACTTGTATTTTTCACCCTATTACCACCTTCTTGTTTCAGCAAAATGGAGCCTGAGTTGGTGAAACACATACAGAATTAGGACCCATGGATGGAAGGTAAGGGTGGTCAAGTGAGGGTGACTTGGGTGACTCTCAAAGAGTCAAGTGCTGTCCTTACTTTTCCTTTGAATGATTAGAAATGATTGATTTGCTGAGAGGGTATCAGCACCAGTCATGTCTGCAGAATGGAAATTGAAGGACCAGACCTGATAAATTAGCTCAGGATCTTTTAAGCACCGTTGTCCTTGTGTCCTTATTGGTATGACAGAGGCCAATGATATTGATGTACCTTGAAAAAGGATGTTGTAACAATCAGAGTGCTGAATGACCTAAGAAAATGCTAAAGATAAGAAGATACAAAACAGTTGCATCTTATGTTGCACCTGCCATGTGCGAGAGATGTGACCTAAAATTTTGTAGGTAAACATTGTAATGGAGTCATGTTTTCCCATGGCATTTGTTGTTTTCAGTCCCTCAGTCATGTCTGACTCTTTGCAACCCCGTGGACTGCAGCAAGCCAGGCTTCCCTGCCTTCACCATCTCATATGATGTGATTATTTGTAGGTTCATTATTCACTCACCATGTTCACTACTTATCAATCTGTAATTCTCACTCAATTAAAACCATCGTTCCTTTCTGCATCTAGAGATAGAAGTGGGTACTGTGAATTGTGGAAGAGAAATAGCAAAACAAATATAACTTTTTCTGAGTACAGCTCTTTTTCTCCTGTGAAGTTATTATCTGTGTGCTCATTTCAGATTATAAGCTATTATTGCTGGTGATGCCTATTCCTTTCTCTAGTTACTGCATGCCTACATGCCTACATGCAGAATGTGACAGAAAAAATTGCTCCGTACCAAGGAGGAAAGTAACAGCATCTGGGAGCTAGGTTGATTCTAACCATCTATTGAGAAGTAGTCAACATGAATTTAGTCAACTTGAATTTAGAATTTCAGTCAGAATTTGTAAAAAAAAAACCATGGACCAGAAATAGTTTGCTTTTTGTATTAAAACTGAAAACAAACCACTCAATGCTGTTATCATTAGCTTCTAAGATTCCATTTGAAAATCAAAGACTACATACATGTTCAGTCAGTTCAGTTCAGTTCAGTCACTCAGTCATGTCCGACTCTTTGCGACCCCATGAATCACAGCACGCCAGGCCTCCCTGTCCATCACCAAATCCCGGAGTTCACTCAAACTCATGTCCATCGAGTTGGTGATGCCATCCAGCCATCTCATTCTCTGTCGTCCCTGTCTCCTCCCGCCGCCCCCAGTCCTTCCTAGCATCAGAGTCTTTTCCAGTGAGTCAACTCGTTGCATGAGGTGGCCAAAGTATTGGAGTTTCAGCTTTAGCATCAGTTCTTCCAGTGAACACCCAGGATTGATCTCCTTTAGAATGGACTGGTTGGATCTCCTTGCAGTCCAAGGGACTCTCAAGAGTCTTCTCCAACACCACAGTTCAAAAGCATCGATTCTTCAGCGATCAGCTTTCTTCACAGTCCAACTCTCACATCCATACATGACCACGGGAAAAACCATAGCCTTGACTAGACGGACCTTTGTTGGCAAAGTAATGTCTCTGCTTTTTAATATGCTATCTAGGTTGGTCATAACTTTCCTTCAGCAAAGCATGAAATTCAAGGCAGATCTCAGCCAGTCCCTCCCCACCTGGTAGGGCATTTGACGATCACAATGATTGTGTACCTGGGAATGCAAAGCCAGATTGAAGGTAGAAAATTAATTGCCCAAAGCCTGGAGAGTTCTTGGTGCAGAGCTACTGATGGCAGTTACATGCATGTCCTGGGTACCTTCAAAATGCTGCCGCGCTGGTAATGCTCTTACGGGAAGAAACACATCTTTGTGTGCTTTTGCCTTCCCCACTCCTCTGTCGTCAAATGATCATCTGCAGTCATTCAGATAAAGAGCAGACTTGTACTAAAGCAGTTGTGTTCGTTCATTCATTTTCTCTGGCTGTCGTAGAAAAACACCACTGACTGAGTGCCTTGCATAACGAATTTATTTTTTCACAATTGGAAGCTAAAAGTCCTTTGAGTTCCGGATGTTGGCAGGTTTGGTTCCTTCTGAGCCCTCCCTCCTTAGCTTGTAGATGGCTGCCTTGCTGCTGTGCCCACCCTCTGTCTGAGCTATGTCTAAACCTCCTTTTCTTCTAAGGGCACCAGTCAGATTAGGGCCCACTCTAATAACCCCATCTTTTTCTTTACTTATCACTTACTTAAAAGCCCTCTCTCTAAATGCTGACACATCCTGAGGTACTGGGTGGTAGCACTTCAACCTGTGAATCCGGGAAAGACACAGTGAAGCCAGTGAGGAGCAGCCACCTTTCCAGCCCAGTGCCCCGCATGTAGGAAATGTTTGATAAATGATCGGTGAGTGACCGAATGAAGAGGTGTTCACCAGAGGCTGTATGCTGGGAGGAAAGAGCAGGGTTTTGAGCAAAAGTGTGGTGATGCTGTGACTGCAACTGGTCCACCCAGAGAACACAGCATTCTACTTTTTAAAAATAGTTATATCACTCTTCAGGCCATGGGGTTGTAAAGAATCGGACACGGCTGAGCAACTGAACAGCAACAATTAAACTTAAATTCTAGACCAACTCTAAAGACACAGGAATAAAGGACTTGGATAGGCTCTCTTTAAGGGACACAAACGAAACCACAAACTGCAATCTGCAAGCTGGCTTCCACCATATATTATGATTCAAAGCCAATGGAGCAGTTAACAGCTGTTCCGAGCTTATGAAATCATAGGTTGGAAGCACTGGTAGATTTTGTTTCCTCTGGAGTTCACTGTTATTTTTTAATGCACTCACACTAACAGGAAGTATCCTGTGCCAGATGCAGAGCTTTTATAAATTTTACCTTGCCCTCACATTCACAAAGTTTAAAAAAATAAAAGCACCATGAGAAGTAAATTGAAAAGAAGCATTATGGTATCCCAATATTCACTGACTATTCCACGTTGGCGCTGGAAAAGTATGTACCCTTGAGGTGTATTTTAATGTAATCTGAGGCTTTTGAATAATTGTGTTAATACCAGCAACTGCTTCTATTAGTTTAGTAAGATGACTACTTTATAGCTTAATAAATACACTGGAAATATATTTTTGGGTTTTTTAAAATGTGCGTCTGTTCAGATTTCTCTCGACATGGTAGAGCCACGGCAGGGACAAGACGTCACTGCCCCACTCCGCTTCATGAAGTGGCAGCGGGTGGGTGTGTGGCTGACGTGCACGGCTGGCTGTGCTTCGGTGAGTGTCAGTGGCGACACGGAGCCAGACCCGATCGAAGCCTCCGGAGAGCCACGGGGTGTATAAATCTCCCAAGTCTTGGCTCAGTCAGCCAGATAGCAGCTCAATTTTGTGCCGCAGTTCTCATGATGAGGTTTTTTTTCCAATGGTAGCAACTCAGTGTTAACCCTCTGTGGGCCATTGTGGTCTCAGCTACACAGCTGAAACATTCTATTCAGGATGCTTGGTTTGTAGAGGGATCTTTCGGTCTTCCCAACTCCCTTCCTCGGGAAAGCAGAGATCAGGTGTGAAAATGAGTGGTTGGTGACTAATTTGAAACCACTTATTTGAAAATAAGTGGTTGGTCCCCATGTTTCCAAGATTACTTCTCTGGTAAAGAAATGTCAACAGATGCTCAATTTTTTTTTTATTATTAGTTCAGGTGTGCAGCACAGGATTCAGATGCATACGTGTGCGTACACACACACACACACACACACACAGAGTCTTTTTCAGTCTTTCCCTTATAGAGTATTACAAAAAATTGAGTATATTCCCTGGGTCCTTGTTGGTTATCTGTTTTATTTATAGTACTTTGTATATGTTAATCCCAAACTCCTAATTTATCCCTCCCCTCTGCTTCTCCCACTATTCCCATTGGTAACCATAAATTTGCTTTCTATGTCTGTGGATATACTTCTGTTTTGTAAATAAGCTCATTTGTATCTTTTTTAGATACCACATATAAGTGATATCATATATCTGTCTTCCTCTGTCCGACTTAACTTCCCTTACTATGATAATCTCTGGGTCCATCCATGTTGCTGCAAATGGCATTATTTTGTTCTTTTTATGGCTGAGTAATATTCCATTATATGTATGTGCCACCTCTTCTTTATCCATCCAACAGATGTCCAATCTTTGCCTCACTCTCCACTTGGTTATTTTGACTTTTTGTTTGTTTGTTTTGTGTGTTTCAGCTCCTGCTTCTCTTCATATTTAAAGTCCCAATTTAGGTTAGAAATATGATAACAAAAGCTTAATTTTTATTTCTTACCTATGTTCTTAACCAAAAACTTTATATTTTAAAAGACTGCATTAAAGGCATCCTGTCAGGCTGTAATCGAAAGCTTGCCGCTTAGGTTCACTGACGTAGTGCTGTGGCTGCTGCTTTACTTTATTTCCTTCGGCGTCCCGTGGAAACAGCATCAAGACCCCATTGACATCTAGTGTTTCTGAACCACTCCTTTCCACTTGCTTTCTAAATGCATTCAACAGATTGTACCGGGGGAAAGGAACTATGTGTCCACTTGGAAAAAACAGCAAAAGTCAAAAGGATTTCTTGTCCTTGCCCCTAAGAGGAGCAGCCATCAGCCCGTGTATCATTGGAGCTCTCAGCTTACACTCTGGAAACAGCTGAGTGGACCCTGCAGCCACTTCCATGCGGTCCTCTTGTCTGCCCTGGCCAGCTGCGGGCCGAGTGCTGCATGTGCCCCGTCTGTAAACTGAGAGAGCGCTCGCCGCCTCTGGGGAGTTTGCCGGTGTGTCCATACAGAGCTAATCCTCATTCAATGCTTCCACCAGCCATTATTCTGGGAAGATCGAGTCCGTTCCCACACTGAAAGCATCCTGAACAGCTCCGTCCTCAGACTGTGGCATGTAGCAGTCACTTGAAGGGCTTGTTAAAATGCAGGGTGCGGAGTCCCACTCCCAGAGATTCTCATTCTGTCCATCTGAGTGGAGCCAGAGGATGTGCCCCGATCAAGTTCTCGGGCGGTGCCCAAGGTGGTGGTTCAGAGACCACCCTTGAGAACCAGTGCTACCCAGTGGTTGAACTAGCCTTGTGTGTGTCCATTATTTTATCCTTGGAGGCTCAGGAGACTAATGTTTTGAGTTTATTAACAAGGATTCCAGGGACTGGCATCACTTGTGGACTTGAGTCCTGGTCTTGGTTGTTACCCTTCGACCATTGGTATCAAAAATAGTAATGAAAACCACAGTATCTAACATTGACTTGAAATTTTATAATTTTCAAAGCTTTTTTACTTCCATTACCTCATTCAGGCTTCCAGATATCCTGAAGGTTGTTAGGGGGTGGGGGGTTGTTTTAGTTTTGGGTTTTTATCATTAGAGAAAACTGAGGTTCAGGAGGTGTGTGTGCCTTGCTTCAGGTCACTGAGGTAGTAGAATTAGGAC
Organism: Moschus berezovskii; assembly: GCF_049115385.1. Lineage (NCBI taxonomy): Eukaryota > Metazoa > Chordata > Mammalia > Artiodactyla > Moschidae > Moschus > Moschus berezovskii. Next base: position 82,643,779 of record NC_142468.1, read on the forward strand.
TGTTTCCAGGCTAACTCCAGAGCCTTTTGGTCTTTTGCTAGGGTATGCAAACTCACTCTCCAACGTGGAGTTATGCTGATAGTTTGCAGAAGCTCTACCTCCATAAGCAACCTTTCCTTAAATTGATCTACCCAAGAACACACCCTTCTCCTGCTCTACAAGAGATGGGTCTTCAGCGGGTAATCTCTTAGAGTAAGAGGTGAGAACGTGACTCTAATGAGTATGTAATACATTTTTCTTTGCAGTCAGATTGTTTTAATTTTTTGCTTTTAACAAAATTGAAGACTCTAACCAAGTAAGCTAGTAGATCATTAACAATGTCTGATGATAAATAATAAAGCTCAGAATTCATGGAATTGAATGATGGAGCTATAAGTAAAGCTGTCTCCATTCACTTTTACTTATTTATATGAAAATTAATGCAATGACAATTCACTCCAGTACTCTCGCCTGGAAAATCCCATGGACGGAGAAACTTGGTGGGCTGCAGTCCATGGGGTCACTAAGAGTTGGACATGACTGAGCGACTTCACTTTCACTTTTCACTTTCATGCATTGGAGAAGGAAATGGCAACCCACTCCAGTGATCTTGCCTGGAGAATCCCAGGGACGGGGGAGCCTGGTGGGCTGCCATCTTTGGGGTTGCACAGAGTTGTCCACAACTGAAGCAACTTAGTAGCAGCAGCAGGGCTTCCCTGGTGGCTCAGATGGTAAACGATCCACCTGCAATGTGGGAGACCTAGGTTTGGTGTCTGGGTTGGAAGAGTACCTTGGAGGAAGGCATGGCAACCCACTCCAGTATTCTTGCCTAGAGAATTCTGTGGACAGAGGAGCCTGCTGGGCTATGGTCCTTGGGATCGCAAAGAGCTGGACATAACCGAGAGACTAAGCACACAGCACAGTCTCATTTTAGCCATACAATTCATCCAGGGATACATGAACCAGTTTGGAGGGGAAAAACCTTCCATTTCATGTTAGTAAAAGGTATGCTTCCAGTAAAACTTTGTTTTTTAGTTTAAAAACTGTCAGAAATTTACAAACTGATGCATTTTGTTGTATGGATCAGTTTAGTTCAGTTCAGTTGCTCAGTCATGTCCGACTCTTTGTGACCCCATGAACCACAGCACATCAGGCCTCCCTGTCCATCACCAACTCCCGGAGTTTACCCAAACTCATGTCCATTGAGTCGGTGATGCCATCTAACCATCTCATCCTCTGTTGTCCCCTTCTCCTCCTGCCCTCAATCTTATACTGATCAAATGTGTAATAATTGTAACAACAGCTAAGTCAATGTGATGTTTTTGATCACTTAGAGACTTGCAAACACACAATGCTATTTGACATTTTCAATTTAGAAGATGTATTTGTTGCAGAGAAGTATATATATCAATAGACTGATCAATAAAATCATAACCACATGATTCATGCATAACAATGTACTTACATTAGGTTGGAATCCCATGGGGAAAATGGAATGGAATTTCAAGTTCAAGGAGAAAAGGAGATCATGTAAATTTTCCTTTCAATCCAGAGTTTGTCCTTGTGGTTATTAAGCAACTGTTGACGGCTCCAAATTGTTGTGGTGTTTATATTCCATTGGCTTCAATTTTAGGAATGACATCGTGGTTTTATTTCACCTTGCCGTTACACAGTATGCCAGAAAATTTACCCTTGGCACTAGATATATACAGAGCTATGGTGAAAATGTAAATACCAATTTAGAAACATGGAAGATTCGATGAGCATAGAGTTCAGTTCCACATTTATCTCTGATTCCCTGGGAGGGGGTGAATGGCAGGTATCCACACACAGAGCTGAATATCTCTAGGACCAATTTCTTCCTTTCCCCACCACATCTCCTCTTAGCCACCCAAAATCTTAACTATTTTAACCATGAGGATTTTATCTTTGTGAAATGAATGTTAGTTACTATGACTGTAATGTTGTGATTTAGAAAGAGAAATACATATATATTTGGCCTCTGACCTGGTTCCAGGCCCCAAGTTCTTAAAACCCTTGATATTTCTTAAGAGAGTGATGAAGGTGTCTTTTGTTGTACTCGTGAGGTGACTAGACAGCATCTAAGGATGGGTAAGCTTAAACTGCAATATTTTGGCCACCTCATGCGACGAGTTGACTCACTGGAAAAGACTCTGATGCTGGGAAAGGTTGGGGGCGGGAGGAGAAGGGGACGACGGAGAATGAGATGGCTGGATGGCATTACCGACTCTGTGGACATGAGTTTGAGTGTACTGCGGGAGTTGGTGATGGACAGGGAGGCCTGGCGTGCTGTGATTCATGGGGTCGTGGAGAGTCGGACACGACTGAGTGACTGAACTGAACTGAACTGAAGGATGGGTAAAGCCAACTTGTGATTGGAAATGTCTGTCCTGCCCCACCCTCTAGAGGAGGGACAGGGGCTTGTGATTGAGTACTATCACTAATGGCCAATGACTTAATCATTCTTAAGTAACGTTTCCATTAAAAACTCTAAAAAGTTCAGGTTTGGAGAGCTTTGGGTTGGTGGACACATGGAGATTTTGGGAGAGTGGCGGGCTGGGAGAGAGCGTGGAAACTGAGCCCTCCCCCCACACACCCTGCCCTATGCATCTCTTCTGTCTAACAGCTCCTGAGTTCTGTCTTTTATAGTAAACTGGCAAGCTAGTGAACAGAATATTCCCTGGCTTCTGAGAGCCACTCTAAATTATTTGAACCCAAGGAAAGGGTCCTCCAATCTTTAGCCAACTGGTCAGATACAGAGGACAACAACTTGGGCTTGAGTTTGGCCTCTGAGGTTGGGGGTGGGGGTGCAGGGCAGTCTTGTGGGACTGAACCCTTAACCTGTGGAATCTGATGTTGTCTCCAAGCAGATAGATTCACAATTAAATTGTAAAGCACACAGATGGTACCTGAGAATTACTTGGATGTGTGAGGAAACACCCTTCCCTCCATTGGAATTGGTATCAGGATCCTTAATCACCAAGTTGAAATCTTTAAGCTTTACCTACAGGTATAACTTGGGGCTTCCCAGGTGACGCTAGTGGTAAAGAACCTGCTTACTGATGCAGGTGACTTAAGAGATGCAGTTTAGATCCCTGGGTCAGGAAGATCCCCTAGAGGAGGCAAGGCAACCCACTCCAGTATTCTTGCCTGGAGAATCCCGGTCAGAGGTGCCTGGCAGGCTTCAGTCCATGGGGTTGCAAAGAGTCAGACATGACTGAGCCACTAAGCACACATGCACAGGCATAATTTAGTTTAGAAACAGTCCCACGTGTTATAAGGGGAAAAATAACTTAATCTTCAAGTGTAAGATGAAAAACTTCTGCAGACTATTCCCATTGGTTGGTTGTTGTTTAATCTGAATTGCTTTCTTCATCGGACATGGCAGGAAGTGGAAATGTAATGCAGCTACAATTCTTGCCAGCCAGTGTGGCAGAATAATAGCATTAATACGGCAACCCTTTCTCTTTTATGCCTGAGAGATTTGGTGGAAGCAAGTTCTGAAAGCCCAACTGGAGCACAATATTAACATAGGCATTACTCCAACCTCTGTATTTAGCCTTACGATGATCTCACTCTCCCAGCCCTTATGAACTACCTGTTTTCTATGGAAATTTTCCGGTACATAAGGTGTTAAATGACAAAAATTCAACCACGTGAACTTGAAGATCTAATTGCCTTTTTTAAATGATTTGTAAGTTGAGCAGCACCCCATCAAGTCCATAGGAAGGAACTCTTCCAGGCGGCAAAATAGGGAAGGTTTTTATAGACAGAAAGTGGGACAGGAGAGGGAAATTTCCAGCAAAGAGTGGATCGTTTCAGGCTTAGGTCACCCTCTGGGGGATGGAAGGGGTCTTTAGGCCTCACCTCACTAGTGCTGACCAGGAAATTCCAGGCTGACTGGCTTAGATTATATTCCTGGAGAAGGTTGAAACTGCCATTAGGTTAGATAGTAGTTTGGTTTGGTAACATGGGCTTAGCACAAGTGAATCCATTTTAGTCCTGTTGTCTCCTTTTAAACAAAGGCCATGACTGATGCAGATGTGGCCGAATATTGTGTGAAATACACACTTTGCCCCCAACATGTTGTAAACCAAGATTCATAGTTCAAAATCCTTAGTGAGTGAAGCTTCTACTTTTCCCAAGACTCTTACTAAACCTTCTCATGGCTTAATTAAATGCTAATAATTGTGTTAAATCGAAAATGTTAATTATGTTTATCTCTGGGTAATGAGACTTGGGATGATGTGCTTTCTTTTACATTGTATTATACATTGCTTGCATTTTCCATTTAAGCAAATGTTTTTATAACTAGGAAATAACAGTAAATGCTCTTTGAGGATAACGAAAAATGATGCAAAAGTGTCCTTTTGAATCAAGTCCACCTTCTTCAAGATCATACCAGACAAATGACACTCTCAGGCTGGATTTTTACTTGCTTTATAAGCACTCCCTCCCTGCCCAGTGGATTTTGTCTACAATTTTTAATATTCACTGTCAGAAAGCTCTCTGCTAAACAATGATATCTAACTTTTCCCTAACCCATGGAAAGAGGAGAAAGAGATGCTCAGTGTAATACTAATAATCACTCTTATTATCATTCAAGGCTACTTTTAAGGTCTGTGGTTCTGGTTACTAATTTCTAATACAGCAAGGTGACCAAAGATTTTTTTTTCAGATACAAGAAAGCCTTTCTCCAGCTGGGAATGATCAGAACCACAATAATATAACTGTAGTAATCCAAGTCTAGCCCAACCACTAATGCTGAAGAAGCTGAAGTTGAATGGTTCTCTGAAGACCTTCTAGAACTAACACCCAAAAAAGATGTCCTTTTCATTATAGGAGACTGGAATGCAAAAGTAGGAAGACAAGAGATCCTTGAAGTAATAGGCAAATTTGGCCTTGGCGTACAAAATGAAGCAGGACAAAGGTTAACAGAGTTTTGCCAAGAGAACTCACTGGTCATAGCAAACACCCTCTTCCAACAACACAAGAGAAGACTCTACACATGGACATCACCAAATGATCAATACTGAAATCATATCGATTATACTCTTTGCAGCCAAAGATGGAGAAGCTCTATACAGTCAGCAAAAACAAGACCAGGAGCTGACTGTGGCTCAGATCATGAACTCCTTATTGCCAAATTCAGACTTAAATTGAAGAAAGTAGGGAAAACCACTAGACCATTCAGGTATGACCTAAATCAAATCCCTTACGATTATACACTGGAAGTGACAAATAGATTCAAGGGAGTAGATCTGATAGACAAAGTACCTGAAGAACTATGGATGGAGGTTCATGACATTGTACAGGAGGCAGGGATCAAGACCATCCCCATGGAAAAGAAATGCAAAAAGGCAAAATGGCGTTGACTGAGGAGGCCTTACAAATAGTTGAGAAGAGAAGAGAAGCTAAAGGCAAAGGAAAAAAGGAAAGATATATTTATTTGAATGCAGACTTCCAAAGAATAGGAAGGAGAGATAAGAAAGCCTTCCTTAGCAATCAATGCAAAGAAATAGAGGAAAACAACAGAAGGGGAAAGATTAGAGATCTCTTCAAGAAAATTAGAGATACAAAGGGAATATTTCATGCAGAGATGGGCTCAATAAAGGACATAAATGGTATGGACCTAACAGAAGCAGAAGATATTAAGAAGAGGCGGCAAGACTACACAGAAGAGCTATACAAAAAAGACCTTCATGACCCAGATAACCATGATGGTGTGATCATTCACCTAGAGCCAGACATCCTGGAGTGCGAAGTCAAGTGGGAGCATCACTACGAACAAAGCTAGTGGAGGTGATGGAATTCCAGATGAGCTATTTCAAATCCTGAAAGATGATGCTGTGAAAGTGCTGCATTCAATATGCCACCAAATTTGGAAAACTCAGCAGTGGCCACAGGACTGGAAAGATCAGTTTTCATTCCAATCCCAAAGAAAGGCAATGCCAAAGAATGTTCAAACTACCACACAATTGCACTCATCTCACACGTTAGCAAATAACGCTCAAAATTCTCCAAGCCAGGCTCCAACAGTACATGAACTGTGAACTTCCAGATGTTCAAGCTGGTTTTAGAAAAGGCAGAGGAACCAGAGATCAAATCGCCAACATCCGTTGGATCATTGAAAAAGCAAGAACAATCCAGAAAAACGTCTACTTTTGCTTTATTGACTACTCCATAGCCTTTGACTGTGAATCACCACAAACTGTGGAAAATTCTTAAAGAGATGGGAATGCCAGATCACCTTACCTACCTTCTGAGAAATCTGTATGCAGGTCAAGAAGCAACAGTTAGAACTGGACATGGAACAACAGACTGGTTCCAAATCAGGAAAGGAGTACGTCAAGGCTGTATATTGTCACCCTGCTTATTTAATTTATATACAGAGTACATCATGAGGAACGCTGGGCTGGAAGAAGCACAAGCTGGAATCAAGATTGCTGGGAGAAGTATCAATAACCTCAGATATGCAGATGACACCACCCTTATGGCAGAAAGCAAAGAAGAACTAAAGAGCCTCTTGATGAAAGTGAAAGAGGAGAGTGAAAAGGTTGGCTTAAAGCTCAACATTCAGAAAACTAAGATCATGGCATCTGGTTCCATCACTTCATGGCAAATAGATGGGGAAACAATGGAAACAGTGGCAGACTTTATTTTTCTGGGCTCCAAAATCACTGCAGATGGTGACTGCAGCCATGAAATTAAAAGATGCTTGCTCCTTGGAAGAAAAGCTTTGACCAACCTAGATAGCATATTAAAAAGCAGAGACATTACTTTGCCAACAAAGGTCCATCTAATCAAAGCTATGGTTTTTCCAGTAGTCAGCCTTGTGTGGATGTGAGAGTTGGACTATAAAGAAAGCTGAGTGCCAAAGAATTGATGCTTTCAAACTGTGATTTTGGAGAAGACTCTTGAGAGTCCCTTGGACTGGCAGGAGATCAAACCAATCTTAAAGGATTATTCATTGGAAGGACTGAATATTCATTGGAAGGACTGATGCTGCGCTGAAATTCCAATACTTTGTCTACCTGATGTGAAGAACTGACTCTTTGGAAGAGACCCTGATGCTGGGAAAGATTGAAGGCAGGAGGAGAAGGGGACGACAGAGGATGAGATGGTTGGATGGCTTCACTGACTCAATGGACGTGAGTTTGAGCAAGCTCCAGGAGTTGGTGATGGACAGGGAAACCTGGCGTGCTGCAGTCCATGGGGTGGCAAAGAGTCGGACATGACTGAACGACTAAACTGACTGTAGCTTTAACTCTTAAGAAATGTTTCTAGCTCAGCTTTTCTGTTTAGTCTCTGTTTTCCCTGGCAAAGATTCACAAGTGTATTTTGCTGTTCTTTGGTTATAATGATTATATCAAACGATTTGGATGCCAGACCAGTGGGTCCTAAGAACGTCTTCTCATGTAGTCCATTTCTCCTGTGTGCCGACCCTGTCGTCTGCCCCAGCCCATCCATGTTGTTTCTTTTCCCTCAGCCCTGACTTTAGTTTTACTTTTTGTATTTATTATTTTTAAGTTAATTTTTGTTGGAGTATAGTTACTTTATAATGTCTTAGTTTCTGCTGTCCAGCAATGTAAATCAGCCATACTTATCCATATACCTGCTTCCTTTTGGACTTCCTTCCCATTCAGGTCCCCACAGTGCATTAAGTAGAGTTCCCTGGGCTACACAGTAGGTTCCCATTGGTGGTCCGTTTTATACACAGTCTCACTAGAGTGTGTGTCAATCCCAGTCTGCTAGTTCCTCCCCCCCGCCCTTTCCCCTCTTGCTATCCATATATTTGTTCTCTGTGTCTCTGTTGGCCCATATTTTAGAGTTCTTCTCTCAAAGGAGTCCTCACAGACTCACACTTCCTTCTTTACTGTGACTCCAGAGTTGCCCTCAGGCCCCACTGTCCCAGCTTGGGTCTGTGTCTAAGTAGGCATTCCTTAGCTCTATTTAACTCTGCCTACCTGCATCCAAGATTGTGGGTTGGTTTCAAATAACCTTTCCATCATTGCACCATGCCATGCTCATTAAAACCAAACCCCCTGGCCCAGTGAAATTCATTAGTGCCTTCACCCCAGCTCATCCCTGGGGTCCTGCTGAGCCGTGGGCCAACACAGGAAGGGCTGGCTCACTTCAGCTCCTAACAGATACCAAGTCCACTCTCAGGTGTTTCCTGATCCCTTTTTAAAAACTCAAAACCTACAAAGAAGTGAGGGTACAGAATATATGCTGGATCTTTTAAGAAATCAGGCTTCTCTGATAGCTCAATTGGTAAAGAATCTACCTGCAGTGCAGGAGACTCCAGTTCGGTTCCTGGGTCAGGAAGATCAGCTGGAGAAGGGATAGGCTACCCACTCCAGTATTCTTGGGCTTCCCTTGTAGCTCAGCTGGTAAAGCATCTGCCTGCAATACAGGAGACCTGGGTTCGATCCCTGGGTTCAGAAGATCCCCTGGAGAAGGGAAACGCTACCCATTCCAGTACTCTGGCCTGGAGAATTCCATAGACTGTCTAGTCCATGGGGTCACAAAGAGTCAAACATGACTGAGCAACTTTCACTTCACTTCACTTTTATGAAATAGTGGGCAAGGGCCACTTTAAACAATACTTACCTCCAGCCCTGATGGGCTCCATCTCATACTCTAACCCTCACTGAGGCTGCTTTGTTCTTCCACTGCCCCTGGCTAGGTCTTTGGCCCTTGGAGCTGGAGGGCACGCTACCTTTCTAATTTATGGATTTATTCCACCAGAGAGATGTCTTGCCAGGTCGTATTTAAGAATGCAGCAGTTGACTTAGAATGCACATGAAGGAGAACCCTGCAGGAAAGAAATTCGTAGCCTTAGCTTCTAGGACAGAAATGTGTCTGAATTGAAAACAGTTTCCACTCAAACTTGCAGGTGAAGGTCAGCAGGAAAAAGGCTTTTAAGAGCACCTCATCTCACCACATCTCTGCATCCTGTGAACCCAGCGTGCCCCCCAGTGTTGGTTAGGGTTAATCACAGTCTACCGTTTTGTTTTGGGGTTTTTTTTTGCTGTTGTTTAGTCATGTCTGACTCTTTGCAACCCCATGAACTGCAGCACACCAGGCTGCTCTATTTTTCACTATCTTCCAGAGTTTTCTCAAACTCAAGTCCATTGAGTCGGTAATGCCATCTAACCATCTTGTTCTCTGTTGTCCCCTTTTCCTCTTGCCTTCAGTCTTTCCCAGCATCAGGGTCTTTTCCAGCGAGTCGATACTTTGCATCAGGTGTCCAAAGTACTGGAGTTTCAGAATCAGTTCAGTTCAGTCACTCAGTCATGTCCAGCTCTTTTCCACCTCATGGACTGCAGCATGCCAGGCTTCCCTGGCACCAACTCCTGAAGCTTACTCAAACTTTTGTCCATTGAGTTGGTGATACCATCCAACCATCTCATCCTCTGTCGTCCCCTTCTCCTCCCACCCCCAATCCCTCCCAGCATCAGGGCCTTTTCCAATGAGTCAGCTCTCCATATCAGATGGCCAAAGTACTGGAGTTTCAGCTTCAGCATCAGTCCTTCCAGTGAATATTCAGGACTGATTTCCTTTAGGATGGACTGGTTGGATCTCCTTGCAGTCTAAGGAACTCTCAAGAGTCTTCTCCAACACCACAGTTCAAAAGCATCAATTCTTTGGTGCTCGGCTTTCTTTATAGTCCAACTCTCACATCCATACATGACTACTGGAGAAACCATAGCCTTGACTAGATGGACCTTTGTTGGCAAAGTAATGTCTCTGCTTTTTAATACGCTGTCTAGGTTTGTCATAGCTTTTCTTCCAAGGAGCAAGCATCTTTTAATTTCATGGCTACAGTCACTGTCCACAGTGATTTTGGAGCCCAAAAAAATAGTCTCACTGTTTCCATTGTTTCCCCGTCTATTTGCCATGAAGTGACAGGACCGGATGCCATGATTTTAGTATTTTGAGTTTTGAGCGTTAAGCCAACTTTTTCACTCTCCTCTTTCACTTTCATCAAGAGGCTTTTTTGTTCTTCTTCGCTTTCTGCCATAAACGTGGTGTCATCTGCATATCTGAGGTTATTGATATTTCTCCTGCAATATTGATTCCAGCTTGTGCTTCCTCCAGTCCAGAGTTTCAGTGTTTAGTCATTGGGTATTCAGAACTAATTTCCTTTAGGATTGACTGGTTTGATCTCCTTGCTGTCTAAGGAACTCTAAAAAGTGTTCTCCAGCATCACGTTTGAAAAGCATCAATTCTTTAGCAGTTTGCCTTCTTTATGATCCAACTCACGTCCATACATGACTACTGGGAAAAGCATAGCTTTGTTTATAGGTCCGTCTAGTCAAAGGTTTCTTAGAACACCCTAGAATGGATAAGGGATGCATTTTAGCTCTGAGATTTATGTCTGTTGTGATTTAACATCAGAAACTTTTCCTTCCTTTGTCACCTTTATAAAGTCAGTCTATCAGAGAAACCAAGAGGTATTCTTTTAAATTCTCTTTGGTTTGCCTTTGCAAACTAGACTCTGATAGAAGGAGAGCGGTTTCCACAGAAACTCATTTCCCGGCCAGAATCCTGCCCACTCCTGAATCTTTTTTTAATCTGCCCCTCCCCTAATCCCGCTTTAAAAATGTCACTAAGTTGATCTTTTCAAGACCTTCATAAAACTGACCAACACTGGCCAGTTCACATCTTCACTGTGCCCTCAGAAGGCAAAGGCTTTTATAAAACAGATGTGACCAACAAGTCCTTCCTTGGTATTAAGCTTGTCAGTCTCTAAAATTGTACTTGACCTTCTTCAATCTGCCTCATGCCAAATGAAAATGACTGCCTGACTTCTGAAAACTGTGTGTAATCTTCCTTAATCTCACTCAAAGCACACCTCCACTTTGTTTATCCAGGTCGGTTGTCAGACTTCACAGCACTCCGAGCTCCGGACATCCATGGTGTTTAGAAACCTCCACAGGTGTCCCATCGGCACCAGACTTCGGGAGTCCCTGAGCTAAACAAAGAAATTCCTTGCTCTCTCTACTTATTTATTGTCTTATTAATTAACATATAATTTTATTCAATAATTTTATAATTATTCTTGCCTCTGGGGCGAAATATAGTCTTGTGTGTGTGTGTAAGGCATTTGTGAGGGATATGGTACAAGGTGAAGTCCTCATTGAGGTCACCAAAATCAGAACTATCCCTTCTGTGGTTTGACTTCTAAGAAGCAGTAACTCTGGACTGTGTGGTGATTCATTAAGCAAGCTGTAGCTTGCATTTGATTCATCTAGAGCACTGCCAGAGACCATTCCAGGCATCGTGGTCACTGTCAGAAGGGCAGCAGCCTCAGGAAGTGTCCCTTTGGCATGGAGGAATGACCTGAGCTTCCTCAGTCCCCAGGGTTAGAATTTCTTCTGCAGGAGTTAACTGTGTCCAGGAGAGCTTGACCAAAAGCATGGAAGGAGCTTCAGTACAGAGCATGAGCCCTGCCTGGCCATTGGTCACCTCTGCTGTGAACAGCAAAAGGAATGTTGCCTCTTCAGACGCCGCCAGTTGACATAATGCTAATTTGAATGCTTCCAAATAAGATTAATTTATAAAGTATCTGGTCCTGTGCCGGGAGCTTTGGTACATTACTGATAATGCAGTCTTGCTGCTGTCGTCATCTGACCACTCTTTGTTAAATTGAGGCTATAATTTACATACAAATATTCCTCTTTAAGTGTCCCATTCTATGGATTTTGACATTTGTATACATCGCAGGTGGTTCAGTGCTAAAGAATCCACCTGCCAATGCAGGAGACACGAGATTCAGTTTCGATCCCTGGGTTGGGAAGATCCCCTGGAGTCGGAAATGGCAACCCAGTGCAATATTCTTGCCTGGACAATCCCATGGACAGAGGAGCCTGGTGGGCTACAGTCCACGGGGTCGCAGAGTCATACATGACTGAGCAACTGAGCACAGCAACACAGCATATACCTCCGTGTGTCACCACCACCCAAATCTGGATAAACGCATCCATTTTCAGTCAGTCCCTCCACTCCACATCACAGAGTCAACCACTGTTCAGGTTTCTATAGCCAAAGATTAGTTCTACCTGTTGCTGAATTTCATATAAATAAAGTAGGGGACTTTCTGGCTTCTCTATTTCAGTTTAATGTTGTAAAAGTTCACTTAAAAATTCACATTGTTATATGTATCAGTAGTTCATTCCTTTTTATTGTAAGATGGTATCCCATTGTATAGATGTTCCTCCACTGTCCTGTTCATGAACATTTGAGTTGCCTCCAGTTTTATGTGGGGCTTTTGGTTGGGCGAGTGGGGAAGAGAGGGGTTAATTTTAATTTTCCTAGAGGCCGTTTTCTGACCATTTTTATGCAGGTCATTTTCTAATAATTTTCTGTATTTCTTTTTGGCTGTGTGGGGTCTTTGTTGCTGCTGGAGCCTTTCTCTGGCTGCAGAGCGTGGGTCTCTCGCTGCGGTGGCTCCTCTGGTTGCAGAGCACACACTCTAGGGCACCTGGGCTCCGTAGTTGTAGCTTTCTGGCTCAGTGGTTGTGGCACATGGGCTCAGTGCCTCGCAGTATGTGGGATCCTCCTGGATCAGGAATCGAATCTGTGTCTCCTACATTGGCACATGGATTCTTCACCACCGAGCCACCAGGGAAGCCCTATACAAGTCTTTTGAGCAGCTTCAGCTCTGCTTAGATTGTCATTTCTCTTGGATAAATAGCCAGGTGTAGGATTTCTGGATCACAGGGTGTGTGTGTGTGTGTGTGTGTGTGTGTGTGTGTGTGTGTTAATCCCTCAGTCATGTCCGACTCTGTGACCCCATGGACTGTAGCCCACCAGGCTTCTCTGTCCATGGGGTTCTCCAGGCAAGAATACTAGAGTGGGTTGCCATTCCCTTCTCCAGGGGATCTTCCTGACTCAGGGATCAAACCTGCATCTCCTGCATTGGCAGGCAGATTTTTTACCACTGGTCCGCCAGAAGGCCCCATAGAAGAAAGATGGTTATAACGTTTTTGTGGTAAATAGGCATTTATAAGCTGCAGGTATTATCAGAAAGCATTTGATGGATAATGCTGGCCTCTACCAAGACCCCAAGGGAACAAAACTCTCCTTTGTTCTTACACTGTGCCACCTTTACTTGTTCTTTAGTGTGTGTTTAAAAGTAGGTGAGGAGAAAAAAAATGGCAACCCTTATAGATCAGTTTCATAGCAAAAAAAGAGAGCTTATAACTTAATACCAAAAACTAATGTAAAAACAAAGTGCATTCATAAAAGAATGAGATCTAAAGCCTTCTGAAGTCAGTTTTCAAACCTCTGTTTGAAAACCAGCTTTATAATGTCCTTATTCTCTCTACATTAACTTCGGGTGTTTGCACCACAGATGGGCACAGCGACTACAGCAGGATCTCATCATAGGCACTATTGACATTTGAGCTGGGTAATTCTCCTGGGGTGGAGGAGCTGTCCTGTGCATTGTATGAGATATTAGCCGCATCTCTGGCCCCCACCCACTAGATGCCAGTAGTACCCCTCCTCCAAGCTCATGGTTCAAGACCGTCTCCAGACATTGCCAGATGTCTCCTGAGGTATGAGTACCAGATTTAGCAAATAACAGTGCAACTCGGGTACCTAGTTAATGTGACTTTCATAAACCCACAGACATAGAAAATGAACTTATGCTTACCAAAAAACAGTAAGAGGTGAAGGAGGGATAAATCAGGAGACTAGATGAACATATACACACTCCTATAATATATAGAGAGATAAATTAGGTTAGATTCACATATGCACACTACAAGAATGTATATAAACTGGATAATCGACAAGGACCTACAGGGGACTATATTCAATATTTTGTAATAGCCAATAAGGGAAAAGAATCTGAGAAGAAGAGATACACATTTATGTCTAATTGAATCACTGTGTTGTATACCTGAAGCTAATACAACATTGCAAATCAACTGTACTTGAATTTTTTAAAAGTAAATATCAAATAATTTTGAAATTATTTGAAATGGCAAATAATTTTTCGTATAAGTATGTCCCAAGTGTTGCATGGGACATATTTATACTAAAAAATTTTAGTTCAGATTTGACTGGTGACCTGATTTTATCTGGCTACCCTGGACTGGGGATAGGAGTGGGGCTGGCCGGGAAAACAAGATCATTGATGTATTAAACGAGACAATGTGTGAGGTGCCCAGCACATGGCAAGTGTGCTATAAATATCCCGGAATGTCCTGCAGCCCTGAATGCAGTTCATCTGTGTCCCCCTAGGAGGCTTCAGTAGATCCTCAAAGCTTCCCATCCTTTCCCCACTGTAGTGAGAACGGGTGTGACGTGAGGAGAAGGGGAGCCCACGTGGAATCTGCAGGGGCCAGTGCTCGCGTTCTGGTCAGGGCTGGTGTGACGGCCACTCTGCTGGGGCAGTGGTCTGCTTGTGCTCTAGTGCTCTGTCACCTTGAGTGCCTCTCCTAACAACAGAGAAGGTGACATTGAATAAAAAGCCGCTGCATTCATCCCAGACTCAGTCACTCTGGGTTTGATTTTTGTGGCGCCATAGCCCTAGAAAACCATTCTCTGGGATGCACCAGCGCCATCATTTCCCCTCGGTAGCAGCAAGGAGCTTCTTTCTGGGCCAAGATTAATGACCCAAGCAGTCATCCTTTGCAGAGAGCAAAGGTGAAATGTAACTCTGGGTTGATGCCTGACATTTTGAAACAAAGGGGAAGGGGAAGAAGGGGCAGATGAGGAGAAATAGCATTTATATGTCTCCTGCAGGGTCATAAATCAGGGATGGGTGAGAGTGAATTGGGTTTGTGCCAACAATTGAACTGGTTTCAGTTGCTGTGTTTTATCTTCAAACAATCTGTATAAAACATGCTTTAAGCACATAAGTACCTGAGTTACATATTAGTATATTAACCCTTGAGAGTTTTCTTTTTCCAAAAGAAGTTCAGTTTGTGTGGGGGAATTGTTACGTTTGTCCAGAAGAAAATATATACATTGCCCCAGGGGGAAGCCCTTTCCATCTAGCTGTTGTCAGAATGTAACATCAGAGACTAGGGAAAAAGAAGAGATGCTGGCAAAGTGTACAAACTTTCCCTTATAATATGAATAAGTTCTGAGGATCTAATGTGACCGTAGTTCTGTATGTGCCATAGTGACGAGAGATAATGATTCTGTACTGTGTACTTGAAATGTGCTGGATAGATCTTAAATGTGAGTAAATGTGTATTAACTTGATTATGGTAGTCATTTCACAAGCTGTACATATATCAAATTGTCACGTTGTATACCTTAAATATATACATTATACACCTTAAATATATACATTTTCAACCGTCTACCCATCCCTCAATAAAGCTAGAAAAATGAAAATGGACCACACACTGTACTGTAAAGCAGTTCCAATATATTTAAAAAAACCACCAAGCATGATCTCCTTCCACAAGGAAATTAAGCTAGAAATCAGTTACAAAAGAACAAAACTCCACATATTTGGAAATTAGGCAGTATAGTATTATGTTTCCAAAAAGTCACTTTTGAAGGTATTAGGCAAATTCTCTAATCTTAAAGGAATCAAAGAACAGGCTCTTTATAAATTAATTAAAGAAGCATTGTCAAGTGACTATTCTTTGCCACATTTTGTATAAAAGATGAGTAGGACATGGTCCCTGCCCTCCAGGAACAGACTTAAAACCAATGACCACTCCCTACTGTGACTTTTCTCTGTGTCAGGCACCATGGGACTTCACAGGATCCCAAGATAGCTCAGTGGGGGGAGTGAATACTTTTTAATGTGTCTATAAGAATTTACAAAGGATGGTCCTCTCTACTTGGTTAATAGAAGACTGAGGTTTAAGAGTTCTCCAAATTGACAAGGATGGGGAGGGGTTAAGATTCAAAGATGTTGCACAGCAGGTAGCACAGGATGGAAAGAGGGATTTCGGAGGAATGAGGAGGGAGAGGCGGGCAGGAACCCGGTGTTGGAGGGCCCTGTGGCCACACTGAAGAATCTAGGCTGATGGAGAACCACTGAAAGGTTTTAAGCTGTAAGTGAATTTGTGATTCAGTTTTTCTCGTGGAAAGGTCTTTGGAAGATACATGGAAGTTAGACTAGACTAGGCAGTTTGGAAGCTGATTGAAAGCTCTGTTAAAGAGAGGTGCTATTCAAATAACAAATGCTGATGAGGGAGTGGAGACAATTGTACGCTGCTGATGGGAATGTAAGTTGGTGCAGCCGCTGTGGAAGACAGTATGGCGATTTCTCAAAAAACGGAGAATAGAAGCACTGTATGACCCAGTGGTTCGAGTCCTGGGTATATATCTGAAGAAAACAAAAATGAAAACAAGTATTTTGAAAAGATAGATGCACGCCCAATATACATAGCAGCATTATTTACAACAGACAAGATATAGAAGCAACCTAAATGTTCACCAACAGATGAATTGACACAGAAGATGTTGTATGTGTACACAGTGAAATGCCGCTAAGCCGTAAAAAGTGTTTTCCCGTTTGCAGAGAAAGGCAAATACTACATTATATCACTTATATAGTGAATCTAAAAAGGTAAACAAACTAGTGAATATAACAATATAGAAGCAGACTCAGAGGGAACAAACTAGCGGCTACCAGTGGAGAGAGGGAAGCGGGGAAGGGCCAGGTATGAGGAGAGTTTTAAGAGATACAAACCACTGTGTATAAAATAAATAATCTACAAGGATATATTGTGCAGCAGAGGGAATGTAGACAGTATTTTATGACAACTAAAAATGGAATGTAGCCTTTAAAGATTGTGAATCACAATGCTGTACACCTGAAACATATAATATGGTCCATCAGCTATACCTAATTTAAACAATTACTACATGTTCATAGAAGAAACAAGAGAGGTGATACTAAACTCATGTAACAGCAGGGCATTGCCCGGTCAGAGGAGAAGAAAGCCAAAGCAGTGGATCCAGGCCCTCAGCCCCTGCCGGGCCAGGCAGACCTTGCTGTCGCTGGCCCATGGAGAGGCCCACGGCAGGACTCAGGGCATAACTGTGACAGGCATGCTGCAGTACTGCAGCCATGGACACGGCCCTGCGGACCCATGTCAGCGGCAGGCCAGCCTGTTAGTGTGACCTGGACAGTGGATGAGGGCCTGGACTAAAGCAGGGGTGGAAAGAAAGAGACCGATTTGGGAGAAGTACAGAAAACAGCATCCTGTATCTCAGTGATTGACTCGACACAGGGATGGAGGGAAGTAGAGGCTGGCAGCCACGTTCCTGGTCTGGAAGGCCATGAGGAAGGAAAGCTGAGTGTCTCCACTCGGGCTGGGGCCTTTGATGAACATCTGATGACCGTGAACATCAGGAACTTGAGATGATCAGTAGGCTCTTCTAGGGTGGGATTAAACTGGATACAAGTGAGCGGGATCCAGCTATGGGGCTCATGGAGTGGACCTCTCTCAGAGTCATGTTTCCATCCAGTGTGCCTGGAAGCATGATGTGATGTCCTCTTTCTGAGGTCCCAGGTCACTGTGATCACATGTGTTTCCTAGCCAATGCAAAGGGAATATTTTCAACATAAATGACTGAACTCTAAGGGTCGTTTGAGGCCTGAACCATGAGCTAAGCAGCTGTTTCACTTGTCAAGTGTTAAACGATTTGTTCTGGATGAGAGGCTACAAGGCAACAAACAGGGCTAGAAAAACAGGAGCAGGTAGAGAGGCCAGCAGTTAGTGGAGATGTATGAGGGTGACCTTTGGCACCAGCAACAGAGAACACTCGGGCTGACCTCTGTTGTCATAACACAGGAAATATTACAGCCCCTTCCTCATCCCCAACCAGAGGAGAAAAACTTTTTTCTAAGAATGAGTTCCTTGAGCATTTCTGTGTTCTATTGTTAAATATCTGCTGGAAAGGAAGAGAGAGCTTCTGTTTATCATGAGCAAAATTTTGCTGTCACCATGTGCAAACAACAAAAGGAAATCTTCATCTGAAATAGAATAGGGGCCATGAAGCTGTATGTATGTTTTTCTAATTTTTTAGAAAAAGAATAGTATTATACGGACAAATAATTTGAAAGCAGATTGATTTGCTAATATAGGGAGTAGGTATCACTTTGCCACAAGTTTTCTACCAAGCCTTGGTCACGTGTGTCAGTACAAACTGTGGTTTACAAGTTTGTTTTGTTATGTTCAGTTTTGAAAGTGTTCCAATTCTTACCATGGATCTATACTCAGGAGAGGTTTTCCTGTGACTTCATCTGGTACAGGAACAAGATCTTAGAACCTTAGCCCCCTCATGGACTTTAGACTCTTAGTCCAATTTTCCGACTAACGTAATTCCCAATATTTATTTTTGTTCGCTTTTCAGTTTCCTAAGACAGTGTCTGTTCACAAAATGAATACAGTTGATTTATTATTTGTCCATGAACATCAGCTTATGTAAGAGTTTATGTATCAATATGTCTCTAAACATATACAGTTCCTTTTAAATAAATACTTATGTAAGTAAAATAGAGAAGGAAAGTTAATGTGTGCCTATATGTGCTATAAGATAATAAATATGAAATATAGTCAATGTGTATTTACAGAGTAATGAGCTGCCTTTATATGCATTTATTATATTTATTATATAAGCTTCATTTGTATATGGTCAAGATTTGACTATCCTATAGGCTATTGTGGTGTATATTTTTATGAAAATCTTTGATAAAATTTTAACTGACCTACATTATCATTATACTAGTACTATACTATTGTCTGTCTACAAAGAAAATTCCAAAGGACCTTTGTTTGAAACAGACACATACTCATATCTCCCTCTCTCTCTCTCTCACACACACACACACACACACTGTGCTGTCAGGTTTTTTTAAGCCTTTGGACTTATTTCAGTCAGTGATGCTTGGGAAGCATCACGCTTGAATGAGTCTTACATGGTTTTACCAGGAACTCTTTCTGGAAAGGTCCTCTCATTCTTTCTTTTCATCTTTGGCACACTCACAGCAGATACACCATGAAAAATAAGCCCATGAATTTCTGTGTTACAAAAGCCATCAGGAAGCTTGCTTCTTCAAAAGTGTGCTTAGGATCACAAGCCAGACTCAGGAACCAGGGCCATAATCTAACTTCCTGCTGCTGTTTACCACTGGCTCTGTACATTCTAAATGGTAGGACCAGAACTGGGAAATAGAAACAGAGAAAACTAGCAGGAAAGGTCAGCTTGTTGTATGGGCCAGCTCTTACAGATGGATCCCCTTGGATGTGGAAATCCAGTGGAATTGGCTCTCTCTTCTTAAAGGCATGATTATGTACTGCAGGCGGATCCTAGCCAGGTCTGCGTGCGTGTGTGCGAGATTGCTCTATGCAGCACTGTCGGCAACGTGCCCATGCTATCACTGCTTGAGACGTAACTGGCCTTGGCCCGAGAATTCAAAATCAACCTATAAGTGGTTACAGTTTTACAGATGAAAAGTCTGTAAGTACAGTTTCCTTTCCTACCCAGAGACACCGGGGCACTTCCTCACTGCTCTCCGTGAATGAGCCCTGTGGTGCCAACGCTTGGATGCATCACAGTCACAATTAACGTTAGTTTAGTTCTGAAAATTGTGTGAATGCTAAATAGTGTTGTGGCAGTCATTCTAGTTTCCTCGTCTTCTCTCTTCTCCCATCGGACCTTACATTTCAGAAAAACCAAAGGCTTGCAACTCTGAAAGGTTTTTTCCCCCCTTTTGAGTTAAAAGTAGTACAAGGTGATACAAAACTCAAAAATTAAATAATGCCAAAGCAAAAGGCCCCTAAGTGCTCCCACTCCCTACCTTGAATAGCTATGTAAAGTGGTTGGGTGTCTTTTCCTCCCACTTGTATTCTAGATATAATGATACAGTTTATGTGTATATAAAAGTGAAACCATTACTGTCTACACTGTTTTGAAAAGAACTCACTGAGCAATGTAACTTGGACCATTCCAAAATCAGTTCAGGCAAATCTGCCTCATTCTTTGCCAGTGGTTATATGGTCTTCCAAAACATGGCTGTACCGTCGTTTATTTAACTATTTCCCTCATCCTCACGTTTTCCTGCCTCCACCCACTATTTTTTTAACGAATGAGAAGAAAGTGAAAAATCTTTGCTGATATCGGCCACAAGAACTGTCCAGTTGCACCTGGTTAAATCTTATAACATCACAGATGATGCTAGATGCATGACAGTCTTAAGTTTCTAGCTGAGGACTAATGTTTCATGCTGATTAGATGGTATTTATACTTTAAACCATTGACAGGTTGAGGGGATAACATTTTATTTCTATAAGAATAAAAGCAGAAACTCATCTGATCCTTGTTCACTTCCTGAGCTTATTGACCACTTGACAAAAATGGATTTGGGAGCCACTTTTCCAAAGAGAGCTATAGTTGGCAATGTGCCTTGTGAGTTAACACCACTGTCACATAAATATAGGTGATCTAATTCTAAGCTGTTAAAAAATGATCTGATGTATAATATTTATTTTTATTAACATTAATTGTAATGTTTTAGAACATTGCTGCTACTGCTAAGTCACTTCAGTCGTGTCCGACTCTGTGTGACCCCATAGACGGAAGCCCACCAGGCTCCCCCGTCCCTGGGATTCTCCAGGCAAGAACACTGGAGTGGGTTGCCATTTCCTTCTCCAATGTGTGAAAGTGGAAAGTGAAAAGTGAAAGTGAAGTCGCTCAGTCGTGTCCGACCCTTAGCGACCCCACGGACTGCAGCCTACCAGGCTCCTCCATCCATGGGATCTGTGTTTTATCCCTAAAATCTACCTTCTTACCAAGACTGGATCATTGATCATATAAGATAACTAGAAACCAAATGTGAGTCAACAGAGTAGGTGCCAACTTACCCATGCTCAGGGAGAGAACCCAGAAAAGAACATGAACGCCAGCATTCTTCTCCATGCGCCCCACACTTCTGTCTTGGCACCTTGAAAGATTTCAGACGGTCAGGCAGCTGGGAAGGCAGCTGGTTTCTGCAGTCCCAGAGCACATCAGCTTGAGGCTGGTAAATGGCCTTGATTATCATGCAAGACACAGAACACTCTTATTAGTGCTGCATTGACTAGCGCGGTGCAGTCACTGCTTTCTGTAATACCCTAATTGAGGTCCTTCCTTGCGTGCAATTTCCATTATATATAAATAAATCCCTCAGTATGACATTTTAATAGGTATTTTTAAACAAAGTACAGAGGACAATTAGAACCAGTCTCTGTAAGAATATTTTTTTTTTTTTTGGTAAGACAAAAAAGGCATGGTGCCAACATGAAGAAAAGGATCCACTTTACTAAGTGTGGCTGAATATCCTAAAGCAACAACCACTTTCCCAGTTGCATGTGGTTCATATCACGGTCTGGTCCTGCACTCCACGCTGATGGCTCCCCACTTCCTGATGTCTGTGGTTTGGGCTTTGTGTCCCTTGCAAATGCGAATATAACTCATCTTAAACTGGAGCTGAAGAGGAGGGGTCCTGAGAATTCATGGCTGGGGAGTTATGGCAGCCAGTGTTTCACCCCATCATTCTCTCATTCGTTTTTAATCTTGATAGTGGCATTTTAGTTTTACAAAGCATCTGCAGGCTCATTTCTCAAAACCATCACTCTGTCGATCCCTCACTCAGGCCACAGAAGATCATCCATCAGTCTCCCCGTGCCCCAGCCCAGGGCACATCCAGAAGGGCAAGGAGGGGTGAGCTCCTTTTCTGGGACTCGCACTCGGGTCAAGGGCTCTCCTCCTCTCTCCAAGTCAGAGGGCTGTCATGTAGTAGAAGAGAGTTGGAGGTCGGGCATGGCACAGTTAGTCTTGGCCGGTCTCACCTACTTCTTTGGTACTGATTTGAACTGTTTCTCTCACTTGAATGGTATAAATTTAAGAATTTGCTCTCTGTGTTCACAATCCTAAATCAGACAGGAAATTTGGCAAGGGCTCTTAGGAGAAGACTCCATTGGATTGATACCTCTGTCCCTTCTGTACTCCCTCTACCCATTTTTAGAACCTGTTCTAGCATGAGTCATACTGTTTATCATGTCTGTTAACACATCTGCCCCCTCTTTTGGACTCTGACTCATTGAGGGCAGGGATTAAGTGTTAGCCTCCACGTCTCAGCACTGTGACTGGCACAGAGAGGCACTCAATAAAAGTATGACTGAATGAACAGAGAGTAAAGTAAGGTATCACTAGACGTCAGGGGGCTGCAAATTAAAACCACGATGAGATACCACTGCACACATATAGAACGGCCCAAACTTACCCTCCCCACAAAGAAGTGGTAGGAAGTGTGTGGAGCAGCTGGAACTCTCATACACTAGTGGTTCAGTTCGCCTCAGTCGCTCAGTCGTGTCCGACTCTTTGCAACCCCATGAATCGCAGCACACCAGGCCTCCCTGTCCATCACCAGCTCCTGGAGTTCACTCAAACTCATGTCCATCGAGTCGGTGATGCACCCAACCATCTCATTCTCTGTCGTCTCCTTCTCCTCCTGCCCTCAATCTTTCCCAGCATCAGGGTCTTTTCTAATGAGTCAGCTCTTGGCATCAGGTGGCCAAAGTATTGGAGTCTCAGCTTCAGCATCAGTCCTTCCAATGAACATCCAGGACTGAATTCCTTTAGGATGGACTGGTTGGATCTCCTTGCAGTCCAAGGGACTCTCAAGAGTCTTCTCCAACACCACAGTTCAAAAGCATCAACACTAGTGGTCGGAGGGCTAAATGGTACAGCCACTGTGGAAAATAGTTTGGCAATTTCTTATAAAGCTAAACTAATTAAATGACTTAATTTGCCTACTCTTAGATATTTACCCAAGAGAAAGGGAAATCTTTGGAACACACAAAAACCCATCTGAAATATTTATAACAGCTTTATTTATAATCCCCTAAAAATGGAGAAATTCCAATTGTCCTTCAGTTGGTGAGTGGGCAAACAAAATATTCATACAATGAAATGTTACTGTGCAATGAAAAGGAGCAAGCTATTAATATTAGCAATGGTCTGCACAGATGCCTTATGCTAAGTATGAGAAGAAAGATTTTAAAAGATGCATATAATATAAATCCATTTATATGACATTGTGCAAAATTATAGGGATGGAGGACAGACCAGTGATTGCCAGGGGTTAGGCTTTGAGGAGGGGTTGACTCCAAAGGTATGACCTAAATCAAATCCCTAACGATTATACAGTGGAAGTGAGAAATAGCTTTAAGGGACTAGATCTGATAGACAGAGTACGTGATGAACTAAGGACAGAGGTTTGTGGCATTGTACAGGAGACAAGGATCAAGACCATCCCCAAGAAAAACAAATGCAAAAAAGCAAAATGGCTGCCTGAGGAGGCCTTACAAATAGCTGTGAAAAGAAGAGAAGTGAAAATCAAAGGAGAAAAGGAAAGATATGCCCATTTGAATGCAGAGTTCCAAAGAATAGCAAGGAGAGATAAGAAAGCCTTCATCAGCGATCAATGCAAAGAAATAGAGGAAAACAATAGAATGGGAAAGACTAGAGATCTCTTCAAGAATATTAGAGATACCAAGGGAACATTTCATGCAAAGATGGGCTCAATAAAGGACAGAAATGATATGGACCTAACAGAAGCAGAAGATATTAAGAAGAGATGGCAAGAATACACAGAAGAACTGTACAAAAAAGTTCTTCACGACCAAGATAATCACGAAGGTGTGATCACTCACACTCACCTAGAGCCAGACATCCTAGAATGTGAAGTCAGATGGGCCTTAGGAAGCATTGCTACAAACAAAGCTAGTGGAGGTGAGGGAATCCCAGTTGAGCTATTTCAAATCCTGAAAGATGATGCTGTGAAAGTGCTGCACTCAATATGTCAGCAAATTTGGAAAACTCTGCAGTGGCCACAGGACTGGAAAAGGTCAGTTTTCATTCCAATCCCAAGGAAAGGCAATGCCAAAGAATGTTCAAACTACCACACAGGTGCACTCATCTCACACGCTAGTAAAGTCATGCTCAAAATTCCCCAAACCAGGCTTCAGCAATTCGTGAACTGTAAACTTCCAGATGTTCAAGTTGGTTTTAGAAAAGGCAGAGGAACCAGATATCAAATTGTCAACATCTGCTGGATCATGAAAAAAGCAAGAGACTTCCAGAAAAACATCTATTTCTGCTTTATTGTCTGTGCCAAAGTCTTTGACTGTGTGGATCACAATAAACTGTGGAAAATTCTGAAAGAGATGGGAATACCAGACCACCTGACCTGCCTCTTGAGAAACCTGTATGCAGGTCAGGAAGCAGCAATTAGAACTGGACATGGAACAACAGACTGGTTCCAAATAGGAAAAGGAGTACATCAAGGCTGTATATTGTCACCCTGCTTATTTAACTTATATGCAGAGTACATCATGAGAAACGCTGGGCTGGAGGAAGCACAAGCTGGAATCAAGATTGCTGGGAGAAGTATCAATAACCTCAGATATGCAGATGACACCACCCTTATGGCGAAAGTGAAGAGGAACTAAAGAGCCTCTTGATAAAAGTGAAAGAGGAGAGTGAAAAAGTTGGCTTAAAACTCAACATTCAGAAAACAAAGATCATGGCATCCAGCCCCATCACTTCATGGGAAATAGATGGGGAAACAGTGGAAAAAGTCAGTGGCTGACTTTATTTTTCTGGGCTCCAAAATGACTGCAGATAGTGACTGCAGCCATGAAATTAAAAGATGCTTGCTCCTTGAAAGGAAAGTTAAGACCAACCTAGACAGCATATTAGAAAGCAGAGATATTACTTTGTCAACAAAGGTCTGCCTAGTCAAGGCTATGGTTTTTCCAGTAGTCACGTATGGATGTGAGATAGACTATAAAGAAAGCTGATCGCCGAAGAATTATGCTTTTGAACTGTGGTGTTGAATAAGACTCTTGAGAGTCCCTTGGACTGCAAGGAGATCCAGCCAGTCCATTCTAAAGGAGATCAGTGCTGGATATTCATTGGAAGGACTGATGTTGAAGCTGAAACTCCAATAGTTTGGCCACCTGCTTCAGAGAGCTGACTCATTTGAAAAGACCTGATGCTGGGAAAGATTGAGAGCAGGAGGAGAAGGGGGCGACAGAGGAGGAGATGGCTGGATGGCATCACTAACTCGATGGACATGAGTTTGGGTGGACTCCGGGAGTTGGTGATGGACAAGAAGGCCTGGCGTGCTGCGGTTCATGGGGTCGCAAAGAGTCGGACACGACTTAGAAACTGAACTGAACTGACTCCAAGGGACAGCAGGAAGGAATGTTTTGGGGTGATGGAACAGTTTGTATCCTGATTATGATGATGGGTACATGACGCTGGCATTTATCATACAGAACAATGTAGTTTAAAAACTATGAATGAATTTTACTGGATACAAACTGCAAATTTAACTGAAAAAGTAAATCAGGTTTGTGTTTTTGTTCAGTGCAGATTCAGAAAAAAATATTCAAAGGAAAACCTGAGTAATGTCTTAGTATCCTGCAGTGATTCTGTAAATGTTCATGTATACCTTCAGACACACAAAAGGGTATACATGTGCATGTGTGTGTATGTGTGTATGTATGTGCATTTGTTTAACAAATATTTAAAGAATACTTCCTATGAGCCAGGGCTTGCTAAAAGCACTGGAGAGATATTGATGAACAACAAAAGCAGAATTTCTGCTTTCATGATGTGGAAAGGGATAGACAGTAAATAAACAAATCAGTGAATACACAGCTTTACATACTACTAAGTGCTGTAGAGACAATAAGACAGGCCTTGAGGATAAAAGTGGAATTGAGGGTTGGAGCCTTTCTGAAGAAATGACCTTAAACTGAGACCTGGAAAGTACAAAGGAGGCATCCACGTGTGCAAATGCTCAGAGCAGTTCAGGCATAGAAAATGTCAATGCAAAGACCCTGAGGGGACTCCATTGAGGACAAGAAATACCGAACAGTCTCTCACTTCAACACTCTCAGAAAGACTGGCTGACGTACAGCCACCATCCTTTCAATGCAAGGCTGGGCTTCCTGGGAAATAAGGCAAAGCCCTTAAAATGGAACTAAGCTTTGTGCATTTAAAGAGCTGGCAGCATGTTGGTGAGATGGACCAAGGGAGTGAGGTAGCCAGCAGCAGGTGAGCTCAGAGACATAGGTGGGGCCCCATTTCTGTCGGCTCCAGCACTTTTGAAAAAGAATTCCTTTACATGAAGCTCTCAGATCTAATGTGAAGTGAACATGGTATGTTTTCTTAGTTCCATCATAGAATTTCCTTTGTATTTTGGATATTTGAGACGTTTGAACTTCTGCTACAGAAAACATTGAGAGGAGACATCCCCTCCCACAGTTTACGATGTAGTTAATTTAGCAGTCCACAGAGTCCTCGTGTATTAAATTCCCAGAAAATGCTCATGAATCTAAGGCTGATGTCACATGCATTGGTGTTTATATCATTTATCAACAAATTCCATGTTTAAGAGTGAGCACAGACATGAGGACATGTGTGGTATAAGGTTCTACCTCAAACCCCGGTGGAGAAGGTTCTGGTGTATAACTTCAGCTGCCTGGCCTTGAGGAACTCATCTCACCTTCAGAATCTCACTTGGCCCCTGGGCACAGTGAATAATTACACTGCTCTCCTGGGGATGGAATGTAGACTATCTGACTTTTGCTCACAGCAGCCTTCTAAATACTAAGCATTGCAAAAATTAGAATTTTTCCTCAGCATAATTCATCTCTGCCTCCATAAATCTCTTCTCTGTTTTCAATTAGATTTGATACGCTTCATTATTTCTCCTTTAGAAACATGGTGGAATTTTGCTTCCATTTTATATTCATCCAAATATTGGTTTTCTTTTAGTTCTTGAAGAGATTTCTGTTGGTATCCCATTTGCTTATTTCCATTATATTATAATAAAAAGCTAGTAATTTAGAATTCTCTTGATCTAGTGTATGGCATACGTGTGTGGAAGCATTGGCAAATGCCAGTTCTTAATCATTGTGCCGGTCAGGGTGCTGGCAGGAAACCAGTGACCCCCTCAGCAGGAGTCACTGAATAGAGCTGTGTGGGAACGGTTAAGAGAAACCCACATGGAATAATAAAGCACCGTGGAGCAAGTAACAGAAGGGCCTCCTGTACTCACTCACGCCTCAGAGGTCAGGAGCAGAGTGGGATTGCCAGAACCTGACAAGGGATGCGGTTCCACGAGAAGGTTCCCAGGGATGAGCACACCCGCTGTCAAACCTCCGTGCAACCAGGGGGAGGGGAGAAGGGAAGTAGGGGAATAAGTGTCCCGAACCCTAATCCCACCCTCTGTCCTCCTGCCAGTGCTTCCTTTGTTCAAACCCAACTGGAAGCCGGTGGACAAGGCAGCCAGTTGGTGTGGTCCACGGAGGGCCGTTTCCTGGCTCACAGCAGAGACAAGGGCCCAGGGTAAGCTGAAGGAGCAGACAGGGGATACCCAGCCCAGGAGTCTGCTGGGGAAAGCACTGTCCCAAATTCATCTACCTTGGTAACCACTTTGCAGTTTGCTTGTCCAAAAATATACACGCACCTCCATCCCCAGCCCCAGCCGGCTTTGACTGCAAGCACCTTTCTTCTCAGCACTGTTACTGGCCATCTTCAAGGTGAGCTGGTCGCTGTGGCTGCTGCCCAGGTCAGCTCATTCTTCTGGGGGTGGTGAGGTGTGGCCTGTGATCAGCCACAGGTGTGGACACTCGGTGACGCGGGGCCCTCGCCCTCCCTCAGCCCGCCCGTCTCCCTTCCGCAGGCTGGAGCTTCAGCATGGGGTCAGCCTACCAGTTCCACAGTTGGCGTGTGTTTGTCATCGCCTGCGCGCTCCCCTGTGTCTCCTCCGTGGTGGCCCTCACCTTCATGCCTGAAAGCCCACGGTTCTTGCTGGAGGTAACGTTCATCATCACAAGTCCTCAAGGAAGCCATAGACATTGAAACAATTTCCTTTAAATCCTGGGAGAGTATGTTTGCCTCTTCAGGAGGTACATTTTTCCTTCCTACTACAGAACTAGGGAGGGTTTGGTTTCATGGAGATGTACTTTCAACAACCAGCGTGTGAAAAGGCTGCCTCATGGCCTGAAAGCACTAATGTTCCTCCTCAAGGAAGTGGGTTCCCTCAGTGAAGAAAACACGCCTTATTGTTTTAATGAAACACTATTCCTTGAGCTGCTGCTGCACTCAGGATTTCCAGGTAGTCTGTGTTTCCAGTGGGATGAACCCGAACCATTTGCACTGTTGCACCCCATGGAGTCTGACAATATCACATGGTTATTGGAAAATCGGGGAGCATGTGTGTTTCACCTCCTGGCCATTCACTGTCCACTCGTATTTCTCAGGTTGGAAAACATGATGAAGCCTGGATGATTCTGAAGTTAATTCACGACACAAACATGAGAGCACGGGGTCAGCCTGAGAAGGTCTTCACAGTGAGTACTGCTTCTCAGTGAATCCTCTATGCCAGAGGCCGGGGAAACTTTTCGGAAAAGGCCTGGTCGCAAATTCCTGTCTCGCTGCACCAGCCCCTCGTTCCTCAGTATCTCATTCTTGCCGTTTTACCTGCCACTCTGCTGTTGTATGTGCTTTTACCTCTGCATGGAATGGTCTTCCATCCTCCAGTTACAACATGTATTCTCAATGGGAAAACTCATCTAAACTAATAAAAACGTCAATGCATGTTCTTTCTTTTTTGGAAAGAATAGTATTTTTTCTCTCAGAACTTCCACCAAAATAAAAGAGTGGTTTTTAAATCCTTTGATGTAGGCAACATGTAATTACACCAAAAATGTCTAAGTTAGGTTTAAAGGTGATATAAGCAAAATATTCAATGTCTTATAAATAGTATCAGTTACAGTCCTTAAAATAAGTGAAATAGTTTCTGATTAACAATCCCTTGACACTTACTGACTCATTGCATTTTTAATATGAAATGGATTTTTTGTAATATGAAGGTATAATTCAGTCTGGCCTCTATCTAAATGATCACAGATTCTTAATTAATAAAAATGTTTTCTGCAGTGTAATGGAGGGACAAAGGTAAATAATGGATGTCCACCATTGAGGACCTGGAATTCTTTGAGTGAACGCTTCTTTTGAGTAGATGCACTACAGAGGAAGAGTAAACTAAAGGATCATAAGGCAAAAGGAATCTTGAGGTGTAATATAGATACTCAAATGTCACCTAACTCTTCTCAGCTGGTTGAGAATAAACCCTCTACCCGATTTCTGAGAAGGTGTCTCTGTAGAACCTCATTGCCCTGCCAACCTGCTTTTCCTTCCAGAAGGTCTGAGTTACCAAGTTCATTCATGATCATGCACGTTAATATGACTGTATAAAGATTAGGTGGGAATAAGATGGGACCACTCTCAAAGAATGGGTCATCTCAATCATTCATATGTGACTTCCAAAGTCATTACAGGATTCCACCATGACACATTTGATTTTTTTCTTATTATACCTACAACATGGCGAATTCACCTGCCTTCCTCAAAGGTCTTCTTCCTGTGTACCTAATTTGAATACTGTTTTTCAGGACATTGTTTGCAGCAAACTCCCCTTTTAAGTGCATTGACATTCTCCTTAGCTGATCTCAGCTACTTCCCAGATCTTTTTCCCCAAATGGACAAACTGAGCTCCAGACATACATGTTGAAGGGCTTTGTGGCCATACTTCTTTGTACTGGAGGCCCTTCAAATTCTGAATTTCTAAATCTGACCTTCTCACCTGAAGAGTCTCCAAATCTCTTCTTTGTCCGAAGACTTATCAACAAGTGCCACCAACACCAGCAAAACTAGACCCCTGAAAACGATCCTGTTTCTTTCTTTCCTTTATCTCTGTTATGTCCAAAAAATCCAGTGTCTTATTATTCTCCATCCTAAATATCTCTCATCATTGTCTTACTTTCTACCCTTACTGCCACTGATTTGGTTCAGTCCGCCCTACTCACTGCCCTCTGCCCTTGCACCATTCTTCAGGAATCACAAAGATTCACTGCTGTTTCCAATACAGTCTTTTCTGTTACACCTCTGGATGTTTGCATGTGGTATTCCTCCCACTTGGAATGCCCTTCAGATCGTTGATCCTTTCCATTCCGTTTCGTCGCTCAGTCGTGTCTGACTCTTTGCTACCCCGTGGACTGTAGCCACTGACTCTTTGCGACCCCGTGGACTGTAGGCTTCTCCATCCATGGGATTCTCCAGGCAAGAATACTGGAGTGGGTTACCATTTCCTTCTCCAGGGGATCTTCCCGACCCAGGGATCGAACCCGGGTCTCCCGCATTGGAGGCAGATGCATTAACCTCTGAGCCACCAGGGAAGCCCAATAACACATGGCAAATGACATACTTCTCCATAAGCTCCAGCTCAAGTTCCACAGTCCATCAAGTCTTCTCTCTCACTCTCAGGTCAGCTTGGGTGTTCTGTACAGTATGTCTCTCCCATCTGATGCAGATTTCCATTGGGATACTTTCTGATTTATACGGTAATTGCTTAGAGAGCACGATGCTTTATGATTGCATCTCCAGGGTCTAGTACCAGTCCTGGCTCCCATGGGTGCTGATGAAAGAATGTACAAACAAACAAACATTAATGAGTGGAGAAGAAGCCTCTCAAAAGTAATATATTGAGTCAGATTGGCCTTCATCAAAAAAACACAAATAACAAATGTTGGTGAGAATGTGGAGAAAAGGGACCCTTTGTACATTGTTGGTGAGAAGTGTAAATTGGTGAAGACACTGTGGAAAACAGTAGGGAGATTCCTCAGAAAACTGAAACTAGAACTACCATATGACCTAACAATCCCGCTCCTGGGTATACATCCAAAAAAACTCAAAAACGGTAATTTGAAAAGATACAGGAACCCATACAACCCATTATTCACAGCATTATTTATAATAGCCAAGATACAGAAGCAGTCTAAGTGTCCATTAGCAGATGAATGGATAAAGGAGATGATATTATAAACAATAGAATATTACTCAACCATTAAAAAGAATAAAATTATGCCATTTACAGCAATATGGATGAACTT
This sequence comes from Moschus berezovskii, assembly GCF_049115385.1. Classification (NCBI taxonomy): domain Eukaryota; kingdom Metazoa; phylum Chordata; class Mammalia; order Artiodactyla; family Moschidae; genus Moschus; species Moschus berezovskii. The sequence goes on from NC_142468.1 coordinate 82,674,786, forward strand.
GGCATTGTGCTAAATGAAATAATTCAGACAGAGAAAGACAAATACTGTGTACCACTTTTACATGGAATCTAAAAAAACACAGCAACCTAGTGAATATAACAAAACAGAAATGGGCTCACAGATGCAGAGAACAGTGGGGAGAAGGGGGAGGAGAGGAGATGGACAGTAAAGGGGGGGGGAGGAAAAAAGGAATTATTATGGGATTATATGAAATCGTCTGCGTGAAACTTTTGAAAATCGTAAAACACTATAGAATTCAATGAATCCTTCATTCAGTACAAAAAAAGAATTTGTTGTTCAGTCGCTAAGTCATGTCCGACTCTTTGCAGCCCCATGGACTGCCACATGCCAGGCTTCCATGTCCTCCGCTATCTCCTGGAACCTGCTCAAGTTCATGTCCACTGAGTCAGTGATGCTATCTTAAAAAAAAAGGAATACCCCTGCGATTTAAAAAGAAAACAAAACTCTAGAGTGCCACAAAATAATGAATGGTTTGTAGCTGACCCTATTTGGAATCCTGCTTTTAACTCAGACATCATCATCACTAAATACAGACATCTTTGTTTACATAGCCAGGGAGAGGCTACTGCCCACCTGGTATAATTTGAAAGATACTGAGGGTCCTCAAATCACCTCTGTCAAAAGCCAGTCTTGGTACCTGGTTTTGTGCAGTAGAAGTACTGCTTCAGATGTTGGCAGTCTCTCCAGAAAGGTCTATTCAGAAGTTATCCCTAGCAGGATAGCATATGTGCCCATTTCTGTCCTCTCTCAGGTTTGTCAAAAGCAGGTAGATTTTGACTAACGAGGTGAGATGGGATAGGTCCACAAAGGAAAAATGCTTCCCTTTTTTTTCCCCCTCTCTTCAGGCTTCATTCTCTGTGCTGGAAATATTGCTTCTCCTGACTCTTGGCTCTTTTCCTTAGGAGAAGGAGGCTAGCTGCTAGCTTAAGTCATGGATACAGGCTATACCTACATCATTTGTTCCCCTTCTGTCACTGAAGAGTCAGTGTTGGTGCTTGCAACTTAAACTCATTCATTGGACTTCACCTTAAGGTCACCTGTGGGTATTTGCTGACTAGTCACTGTGGGTTTGGGCTTCCCAGGGGATACTAGGGATAAAGAATCTGCCTGCTAACGCAGGAGACATGGGTTTGATCCCTGGGCCAGGAAGATCTCCTGGAGGAGGAAATGGCAGCCCACTTCAGCATTCTTGCCTGGGAAATCCAATGTACAGAGGAGCCTGGCGGGCTACAGTTCATGGGGCTGCAAAGAGTCAGACATGACTGAACACACACGTTTGGATGTGTGAGAAGGAATAGAGGGTCAAGAATGGAAGTTAAATGGGAAGGCTCTAAGAACTCTGTTTAGGGGCCAAATTCATCAAGTAGGTTCCAAAGAAAAGTGTGTTCAGTCACTTTTGTCTAAGCAAAGTAATTCTTAATCCACAAGTGACTCTCTCTGGAGTTTTATCTGCTAGTGTGTGCCTCTTTTTAAAGTTTATTTTATTGAAATGGAGTTGATTTGCAATGTTGTGTTAATTTCTACTGTACAGCAAAGGGGTTCAGTTACCGTGTTCTTTTCCATCATGGTTTTTCACAGGTGCTTGATACAGTCCCCTGTGCCGTGCAGTAGGACTTTGTTGTTTATCCATTCCCTTTGTAATAGTTTGCTAATCCCAAACTCTCAGTCCTTCCCTCCCCCACCTCCAGTGTGTGCCTTTTTAGTCGTGATTCGGAGAAGGGCGTTTTGTTTCATTTAATTCCATTACTACTTACTCCTCCCTCTCTTCTCTATGGTATTCAGCCTCTCATTCTTTCTTTATTCGGTTCTTTTGGGTGCCTTTGAGTCTGTGTACTGACGCCAGTGGTCTCATGTTTGTGGATGCCTGCTTATGTATCAGACACCTGCTTCCTTTTTGCTGGAGTCAGCTTTCACTCCTTGAAAAACTAATCATAAGCCTAAACATTACAACTTCAGAGACAAAAACTCAGCACCGTGCCCTCTGTTGCTCCTTACAGGTAAACAGAATCAAAACCCCAAGACAGATAGATGAACTGATTGAAATTGAGAGTGACACGGGAACATGGTACCGGAGGTGCTTTGTTCGCATCCGCACAGAACTGTATGGAGTAAGTAACAAGCCCACCCTGACTTGCGGGCCAACTTGTTGCTTGAGGTTAGTCAGAAACGGGGTGGACAGAATCTGCCCCATAAGTGGGGTTCTTCCCTCTCCTGCCCAGGGCACCTGAAACTGGTGTTGGACCAGGTAATGGGATTCCCTTGCGATCAGCGGGGTAGCCAAGACATTGCTTTTTGTGGGGAAGGAAGGTGTTAAACAAGGAGTCCTAACAGTGACGGGGTACACCAACATCTCGAGTTACTTTGTCTGTTGGAAGCTGGCATTTGGTTTCCTGTAGCCTTTAGCTTTTACATTTTAGGTCCAAATGAATCGAGCCCAAGGAAAAGGGAACATTTTTTTATAATTTGGCAGAGGGGGTTGGGAAGTAGAGTTACCTAAGGAACTGGCATAAGAAAACTAACTCTCTGATATTTCACAGATTTGGTTGACTTTTATGAGATGTTTCACCTACCCAGTCAGGGAAAATACCATAAAACTCACGATTGTGTGGTTCACGCTGTCCTTTGGGTAAGTGATGCTTACATTTTTGGTGAACGAAATCTTTAAATTTCCATACTGTAACTCCCAACCTCGCTACTTTCTTCTCTTATACTGTGTGATGCTATTAACTCTAGGATTTTTTTTCATTTTAGATTTGCTAACAGTTACAGTTTTTATCAAGCAATCATTTTATTTATGTTGTCATAAAGCTGGGGTGGCAAAACCAACAGTGTTTGGAAAGTTCAATAAGACCAAGGATGATTTGCTCCCATGATTTCTCCACTCTCTCCTCATTGGTGGAGCTCCATCCCCGCTGGCCTCTTTGTTCTTCCTCCAATGTGCCAGAACTTTCTTGACAATGTCCCATCTTGGGTCTGTGCCCTGCCCCCAGACATGGACCAGCTCATTTCTCTCCTTCTTTGAGGCTTTCCTCCTATGCCACCTTCTCAGTGATACTTCCCCAAGTACCTTCTTAAAACTGCAGCTTCTCAGTCCCCCTTCAGACTCCCTGTGCCCTTCTCAGCTTTATCATTCCCCACTGTGCCTTCTGTCATCTTCTCACGGACAAAAAGCTTTTTCATTCTGTAGGAATAAAGAAAGCTCTGTCTTTCTCCTCTGGAAGCTCTGTGAGAACAGAGATTTTAAACTGTTCTGCTCACTGATATATGGCCCTGGCACAAAATAAGTGCTCAATAAATAGTTGTCAGGGCTTCCTAGGGGGCTCAGTGGTAAAGAATCATCCTGCCAGTGCAGGAGACAAATTTGAATGCAGAATTCCAAAGAATAACAAGGAGAGATAAGAAAAGACTTCTTCAGTGATCAGTGCAAAGAAATAGAGGAAAACAATAGAATGGAAAAGACTAGAGATCTCTTCAAGAAAACTAGATATACCAAGAGAATATTTCATGCAAAGATGGGCACAATAAAGGACAGAAATGATATGGACCTATCAGAAGCAGAAAATATTAAGAAGAAGTGGCAAGAATACACAGAAGAACTATACAAAAAAGATCCTCATGACCTGGATAACCACGATGGTGTGATCATTGACCTAGAGCCAGACATCCTGGAATGCAACGTCAGGTGGGCCTTTGGAAGCATCACTACGAACAAAGCTATTGGAGGTTATGGAATTCCAGTTGAGCTATTTCAGATCCTCAAAGATGATGCTGTGAAAGTGCTGCACTCAATATGGCAGCAAATCTGAGAAATTCAACAGTGACCACAGTACTGAAAAAGATCAGTTTTCATTCCAATCCCAAAGAGAGGCATTGCCAAAGAATGTTCAAACTACCACACAATTGTACTCATCTCACATGTTAGTAAAGTAATGCTCAAAAATTCTCCAAGCTAGGCTCCAATAGTATGTGAACCATGAAATTCCAGATGTTCAAGCTGGTTTTAGAAAAGGCAGAGGAACCAGAGATCAAATTGCCAACATCCACTGGATCATCGAAAAAGCAAGAGAGGTCTAGAAAAACATCTATTTCTGCTTTATTGACTATGCCAAAGCCTTTGACTGTGTGGATCACAACAAACTGTGGAAAATTCTTCAAGAGATGGGAATACCAGACCACCTTGCCTGCCTCCTGAGAAATCTGTATGCAGGTCAAGAAGCAACAGTTAGAACTGGACATGGAACAACAGACTGGTTCCAAATCGGGAAACGAGTATGTCAAGGCTGTATATTGTCACCCTGCTTATTTAACTTATATGCAGAGTACATCATGCGAAATGCCAGGCTGGAAGAAGCACAGGCTGGAATCAAGATAGCCGGGAGAAATATCAGTAACCTCAGATATGCAGATGACACTACTTTATGGCAGAAAGCAAAAAACTAAAGTCCCTCTTGATGAAAATGAAAGAGGAGAGTGAAAAAGTTGACTTAAAACTCAACCTTCAGAAAACTTAAGATCATAGCATCTGGTCCCATCACTTCATGACAAATAGATGGGGAAACAATGGAAACAGTGAGAGACTTTATTGAGACTTGATTTATCCAAAATCACTGCAGATGGTGACTGCAGCCATGAAATTAAAAGGTGCTTGCTCTTTGGAAGAAAAGCTATGACAAACATAGACAGCAGAGACATTACTTTGCCAACAAAGGTCTGTCTAGTCAAGGCTATGGTTTTTCTAGTAGTCATGTATGAATGTGAGAGTTGGACTATAAAGAAAGCTGAGCACCGAAGAATTGATGCTTTTGAACTGTGGTGTTGGAGAAGACTCTTGAGAGTCCCTCGGACTGTAAGGAGATCAAACCAGTCAATCCTAAAGGAAATCAGTCCTGAATATTCACTGGAAGGACTTATGTTGAAGCTGAAACTCCAATACTTTGGTCACCTGATGTGAAGAACTGACTTATTGGAAAAGATCCTGATGCTGGGAAAGACTGAAGGCAGAGGAGAAGGGGATGACAGAGGATGAGATGGTTGGATGGCATCACTAACTCGATGGACATGAGTTTGAGTAAACTCTGGGAGTTGGTGATGAACAGGGAAGCCTGGCATGCTGCAGTTCATGGGGTGGCAAAGAGTCGAACAAGACTGAGCAACTGAACTGAATTGAATGCAGGAGACAAGGAGATGCAAGTTCAGTCCCTGGGTCAGGAAGGTTCCCTGGAGGGGAAATGGCAACCCACTGCAGTATTCGTATCTAGAGAATCCCATGGACAGAGGAGCCTGGCGGGCTACACTCCGTAGGGTCACACAGAGTGGAGACAACTGAAGCGGCTTAGCATGGACGCGTGCATGTTTCTACTATGTGCTAAACACTGGCTAGATCCAAAGAAAAAGCAAAACAAACATCTTGCTCTTGAAACGTGAAGAGTTACAGGATAAGCAACAGTTAGAACTGGACATGGAACAACAGACTGGTTCCAAATAGGAAAAGGAGTACATCAAGGTTGTATATTGTCACCCTGCTTATTTAACTTACATGCAGAGTATATCATGAGGAATGCTGGGCTGGAAGAAGCACAAGCTGGAATCAAGATTGCTGGGAGAAATATCAATAACCTCAGATATGCAGATGACACCACCCTTATGGCAGAAAGTGAAGAGGAACTCAAAGGCCTCTTGATGAAAGTGAAAGAGGAGAGTGAAAAGGTTGGCTTGAAGCTCAACATTCAGAAAACGAGGATCATGGCATCTGGTCCCTTCACTTCATGGGAAATAGATGGGGAAACAGTGGAAAGAGTGTCAGACTTTATTTTTGGGGGGCTCTAAAATAACTGTGGATGCTGATTGCAGCCAGGAAATTAAAAGATGCTTACTCCTTGGAAGGAAAGTTATGACCAACCTAGATAGTATATTAAAAAGCAGAGACATTACTTTGCCAACCAAGGTCCGTCTAGTCAAGGCTATGGTTTTTCCAGTGGTCATGTATGGATGTGAGAGTTCGACTGTGAAGAAAGCTGATCGCCGAAGAATTGATGCTTTTGAACTGTGGTGCTGGAGAAGACTCTTGAGAGTCCCTTGGACTGCAAGGAGACCCAACCAGTCCATTCTAAAGGAGATCAATCCTGGGTGTTCATTGGAAGGACTGATGCTAAAGCTGAAACTCCAATACTTTGGCCACCTCATGCGACGAGTTGACTCACTGGAAAAGAGTCTGATGCTGGGAGGGATTGGGGGCAGGAGGAGAAGGGGACGACCGAGAATGAGATGGCTGGATGGCATCACCAATTCGATGGACATGAGTTTGAGTGAACTCCGGGAGTTGGTGATGGACAGGGAGGCCTGGCGTGCTGTGGTTCATGTGGTCGCAAAGAGTCAGACAGGACTGAGCGACTCAACTGAACTGAACTGAACCTGTTATTGACCACATTTTAAGCTTTATGATTTCCTTATAAAGTCACTGAAACTTCAAACAATGTGTAGCATTGAGTGGCTATCCAGTAAACACTGGCTGAATAAATGGAGCATAGCAGAAACTCCTCCATGTTATTGATGGAGGAGTTGCCATTTTTGAAGATTTGTATCCTCTGAATATGAATAGAGAGCCCTGCAGAGTTGCTGCCTCCAGACTCATTTCATATTCAGTGGCCACCACTCATACCCCTGCAGTAATTATTTCATGATCTGTGAAGACAAGAGGCTGGAATCTATGGAATCCTGAGGCAGAGATGATTCAGGAATCCTGATGACAATGCTGATGATAAAAACAACTTAGCCTTTTGAGCACTTGCTATGTGCTGGGTATTTTGCACTCCACTTAATCCAAGCAGTTATCCAGGGAGGTAGTTACTCTCATCATTCTGATATTAGAGATGGCAGATAACCAATGCTTTGATAACTTGCCCAAGATCACATGACTGGTAAGTGGCAAGGCCAGGATTCTAAACCTACTTGTCTATCTGCACAGGTGATTCTCATAATCACTTCTTCCCCTGTGTAGCTCAGTGTAACTGGGGATAAATCAGAGCAGTGGTTCTTGAACTTGAGTACCAGAAGAGTTCCTTGGAGGACTCCACCCCACAGTTTCTGATTCAGCAGGTCTGGATGAGGCCCGAGGGTCTGCATTTCTAACAAGTTCCCAGGTGATGCTGATGTTGCTGGTCCAGGGACCCTGCTTTGGGTGGGAAGCACCAATTTAGAGCCACGTTGTCCAGTGAAGATATAACTTCAGCCACATGCATCATTTTAAATGTCCTGGCGGTCACATTTAAAAAGGGGTGAAAAAAAGGAAAAGGAAACCGGTGAAACACACTTTAATAATATATCTTATTTCACTCATTTTGTCCAAAATATTATCATTTCTTGACATTTAATCAATATGATTAATGACTTAATTTTATATTTTTCCCATGCGTATATCTCATCTGGACTGGTCACATTTAACTGCTCATACCTGTGGTTAGTGGCTACTGCTCTGAAGATCATGGCAGTATGGCTGAGCTGTAACCTGTTAGAGTAACATACTAGAGGCTAGAGGTAGAAAGTGGGCAATAACCTGGCTTTTCCAATAAATACTTAAATGGCCTTTTTCCCAGCCTTGAACCTCAGGGGCATGGGCTCTGCCCCCAGGCTAACAGGACCACAGTAGTGAAGGAACCAAGAAAAATCATCTGTTAATAATGAGGTCATTCTCTAAGGGCTCTCACAGTTTGGGGACCCCAGGAGTTTGTAGCTCAAGACTCGCAGATGGGGTTCTTCAGTGCAGCCTAAGGGGATGAGGAGAAACCTCTGGCCAGGATGTGCCTGTGTAGGATGGAATTCTTGCACATATCTCTTCCCCAAGGAGGGACTCAGGACCTTGGATTCTCCAGGGAAACCCAGGCCATCCCTCTAGTTTGATTCTTGCAGACTGGTGATGAGGAGGGGCCAGTGAGATTCCTGTTTGATGACCCATAATGCTAAGGGACGGGAATGGGGATGGGGAAAGTGGGGCACAGTCCTAATTAACAGTGCTTCTCCAGGAACCACTACCTCTCTGAAAATAGCAGGGAGATGGTCATGGCCACTAGAGTGCCAGCACCTTTAGAGACACCTTTACAGCATGCACCCACTGGGTCTTTAAGGTGGCGGCCATGGCCACAGCTCCGGCAGCAGCTCCAGGCAAAGTGACTGGAAAAGATGGTTTCTCTGTGATATGGAATCCTGAAATGTGATCATTCTTAAAAAAGGATCAAGCTCTGAGCCTTTGGAGTGGGAGCACTGACTCCAAGACTCTAGACTACCAGAGAACTAACCCTAGGGAGTATCAAATTGTAAGAACTCACACAAAGGAAACCATTTATATACAAGACCAGGCATCACCCAACCACCAGAGGCACCGTGTGCAGGATGCCTCATCTAAACAACAAACAAAACAAATATACAAACCCAATCATCAGCAGACAGGATTACCATCTCACTCAGCCTTGCCCATCAGAGGAAAAACAAACAAATGAAAAAACCCAGCACAAGTCTCACCCTATATGAAGCTTACACAAACCACTGGATCAGTCTTAGGAGAGCAGAAACCAAAAGGAAAAAGAATTCAACTTTGAAGGCTGGGAAAAGGAGACATCAAACACAATAAGTTAAATAATAATAATAATAATAATGAAAAGGCAGAGAAATACTACACAAATGAAGGAACAAACTAGAAACACAGAAGTCCAAAAAAAATGAAGAGGAAATAGACAAACGACCTGAAAAAGAATTCAGAATAATGATAGTAAAGATGATCAAAAACCTTGAAAGCAAACACCTTTACAAACTCACATTTCTTTGTCTTTGCAGGTACTACGGATTATCTGTTTGGTTCCCTGATGTCATTAAACATCTGCAGTCAAATGTGTTGAAAAATGTAGATGAACCAAAAGTGAAATTTTCAGATGCAACTATTAACTTTACAATGGCAAATCAGATTATTACCGGAATGGAATGCGACAATGGCAGGTCCGGAAACTTTTAAATCATTTAATTTCCTACCTCGTCTTAAAAATGTATTTATTTGCCTTCATGACACTAAAATATGCATATGCACAATTTTTTTCAGTTTGTACATGTAGTCATTTTCTGACTGAATTCAAATGCTTCCAAATGGCCTTTAAAGAAAAGATACATGTATATCAGTTAATTCATTTAAATTACTTCTTAAACTGAGCTACTTCCCCTTTGTAAAGGAGTGGAATTGACTGGTATGAAAAGAAAATTCAGAGAGGCCTTGGAAAGCAAGCAAAATAAGTTATGGAAGGGAACAGTGAGGATTATGAGAAAACAGGTTATAGTGTTATTTAACTCAAAGAGGAAATCTGACATGTAATTTCATGCCTGTTTTCTGTCTCTGGAAAAGGGGACTGCTCCTCTTCAGAATTCCTTCCTTCTCCACTCTGCTGGTTCAAGAATTGGGGTTAAGTTGTATCAGAGAAAGTTTCAGTTAAAGAATGGGAATGATTTTCCAAAGTTAAGGGCTTTGAAAATAGGAGATAAGTTAACAAAGAACATTTTTGAGTATAGAGTGTGGAACTCCTCGTGATGAGGAGGAAGAACTGATTGAAGAAATAGTCATGGTTTATTTTTTTGGAGATGGAAAGGGGAAGACAAGGTCCTCGTTTCTACCCATTTGTTATCTGAGCAAATGGTTGCTGGTATGAGTTTCTGTTGGTTTACATCATTCTTAGGAAATTCTCCCAATTTAAAAAGAGATCAAAGTAAAAATCTAACATAATTGATAAAAGTTTCTCTGGGCAAAAACCAGTTTGGAAAGATGAAATTTAATTCTGTGGGATGCTTATGGTTTGTGTAATGAAAAGGAGAGTTACCAACTAGGAGGTAACTGTATGGATTGGCAATTCACTGGGAGGCCTGATCCACACCTCTCCCTCCCAAAATACTGACTTGAATCTGTATTTGTTTTTCCACAGAAATCTTGGAGTCAAGTGCTCTATAATTTTAGGTTGAAAATTGACTTCATTATTTAAAAATTATTGTAATCTCATTAGAAATTTCTAGTATGTCATATTTTTAAGAAAAAGTTCTAAGGTGGTCAATCATGGAGAAATCTTTTACTTTGGCAATATAATGATTAATACTTTTAATAATATTAAAATCTTTGTAAAGCCTATATGTTTATTTTAGAAGGTGATAGAAAAAATTTTTTTGTCTTTCATGGAAATTTGAAATGCCACTAACTAACTCATTTAAAAAAAATAGTTTTCCTATTCAGCAATCTAAAATGGCAATTCTTTATGTACTGATAAGGAATGACCTCTGAAGTAGACTCTGCGGAGAACAAAGCAAGTTGTAGAATAGTGTCTTCTTTGCTGGCACCCTGTCTGCAGAGTGCTCCCTGAAGAGCATACGAGCAAATGACAACAGTGGTCCTCTCTGGGAAAAAGAACTGGGTAGCTTGAGGATGGGAGGGAAGAGACTTATTTTTTCCTTTTTGAACATTTTTAATTGTTCTCCTTGTGTATTCTATGCAGATAGCATCCACTGGAAAAAATAATAATTGTTTCCCCTTTCCAAATGCAGTTTCATTTCAAAAAATTAGTGATCTTCTTCAAATGTGCCATGATTTACCCTCTTTCTGTAAACAGATTTATGGCTTAGGTGATTTTACTCTGAACTCCTAGAGTAGGGGGTGAATTTTTTAAGGAGGTTGTTCTCATAGGCGTTTAGTGCAGTCTGAGCTGACAAATACAGTCTGGCATTAGAGTGAGGATGATTTTTTAAATCTCAATAGTGAATTACTTTTAAGCCATCTTCCTTGCCTAGGAGGATTGGTCCCTTTCTGCCCTAATAACACTGGTATTTGGTATATTAACTTCTTCCCCAGTTGAACAAGCATTTTTCTCTCAATGACTGGTGAAGGATACATTCACAGTCCCTAAATAAACTACCAAGACACATTGATGGATATGTATACATGTCTCCCAAGGGTCTTTATCAACACTTAATATCTGAACTGTAAACTCTTCTAAGATGTCAGAATGATTGTGCCTGTTATCATCTCCACCTTCCCTCTTGCATCACCCAAAATGAATCAGAGCAAGTTTCATCATTCTACCATTTCCAAAAATAGGCTGAGCTATGGTCATTCAGCTTGGTTTGAGGAATATACCTCTTGGCACCAAGAAGAAAAATATTCTTGGAAATGACTGTGAGCAATGAGTTTCTTGACCCCAAGATAATCGTTCTTCACATAAGTGATTTTCCCATCCTCTCTTCAAGATAATTGGAAGTCCCTACACTAGAATAAAGAATCTTTGGGTTATCAACTTTGGAAATAAAAGTAAGCATGGGAGCACATGCTCAAGTTACAGCTATTAACCCCAAACAGAGAATTTTCAAATAAAGGCATATGTGAAGGAGCAAGAGGGAGGATAGGATTAAAAAATAAAGAATCAGTTCAGTTCAGTTCAGTCGCTCAGTCATGTCCGACTCTCCGCGACCCCATGAATCACAGCACGCCAGGCCTCCCTGTCCATCACCAACTCCCACAGTTAATCTCCAAACTCAATGCCTTCAACTATATACCCCACAAACACCCTTTTACCAACATTGCTGAAAGCTACATGAAGCTATTTTGGATGCCATCTCTTTTTCTGGTGGAAAATAATATTGGGGAACAGTGAGATAACTGAAAGGACAGGCTCCATGAGGAAGAGGGGGGAAAGCTAAGAGTTTAGAAAATCCAGAAGCCACTGTCCTTTTTAATTGAGAGTGTCCATAGTGGAACCTCAGGTAACCCTCTTCAGTATTCCTTCCTGGAGAGTCCCATGCACAGAGGAGCCTGGTGGGCTACAGACCATTGTGTCGCAGAGTCGGACATGACTGAAGCGATTTAGCATGACCCATAGTGGAGCATCACATCTCTAAATCTGTTTGACTTAACTGTGAACCCTGATAGACTCAATCATTGACATGAATTTTGTGTGTGTGTTGGACAGATTCGCAGGGATCAGGTTCAAATCCATAACTTTCAAAAATTCAGTTTTTAAGTCCTGCACCTTTGAGGATGTAACTTCAGTCAACACCTACTTCAAGAACTGCACATTTATTGAAACTGTTTTTAACAAAACAGGTAGGTGTGCCACTTAACCCTGCCTGGATCTTCTTCACAGCCCTGGTTCTTGGCAGAAACGTGATACCTATTTGGTGATAGGTGTGGACAGACGCTTATGGGGAAGTGAACGTTGAAGTTCTAGTGAACAAATTCCCTCCATCAGGTTGGATCAAAGCTGAGGTTGTAGTGACTGTTTTTGTCAGATTTAATGCAGATAGAACAGGCTGAGCTCAAAGTTGGCAAAGAAAAAAAAAATAGTCCTGTGGTGAATAACTTTTAAAGCAGAGAATTAACCTATAGTCATTTGACAGTCTTGATTTCAAACTCTGCTGTTAGCTTAAGTGAGCTGGCCTCTCTACAGAGATGCTCAATCACATATAATCTTTTAATTCAGTCCATTTAATGGAGTCTGGGAAACACCCAAGGGAGAAAGAGGAGGGAAGCAAACATTGACTGAACACTGACTATATGCTTGTTCCTACCTCAGGTTATTTGACACTCATTGTCTTGTTTAATTTTCACAATAGCTGAAGCTTCAAAAACTGCAGTAATTTGGCCACAGTTGTATAGCTGGTCACAGCAGACATATGAGCCCAGGCTCATCTGATTGCATAGCCCCTGCTCTATCACCCCACACATTGGTCCATCTGTTCCATGAGGTCAAAATAATGGCCCAACACCGGCAGAAGGACCAGCGCCACTTTGTTACTAGCCCTGCCTTCTTGGTGCTCAGACAGGAGCCATCTCTGCCTAGCTCCAAGTGAGGATGGGGTCAGGGTTCTTAAGGTTTGTTTAAACAGTGGTCTCTCACTGTCTTCCAACCCATTCAACCTCAGAAGACCAGCTTTTTAGGCCAATTTTGATCAGTGAGGATAACTGTTTTGATCCCCATTATCTTTTAGCAGAACCCACCATATTCTGCAACTCCTTTTGGCTAGATCCAAGTTCAGGACCGGTGACTGTCCAATGAGACCATCTGGTTCCTCCATGGGTTCCTCCACTTAAACGTTCACTTGCAAATTCATCCTCAAGGACCCAAGGAAAGTCCTTTTTCTTCTCACTGCCTCAGAGCCCTATAAAATGGCAGTAGCAAGGCTGATTCATGTACATTTTGGAACAAATTATTTTTTTAATTGTATTGTAAAAGCTATTAGTACTCTAATGATGGTCCTTATGTAACATGATAATTAGAACAAAGCAACAACATAAAGGAGTCAGCAAGCAATATAATTAGCAATGACTAACCATAAGAAATCAGAAGATAATTGGACTCAATTTATTCTTTTATGCAATAAAGGTATTCCTTCCTTCAGCTGTATTGGGACCCTGTAACCCAGGGTCCTTGACTAGGCCCTGTGCCTTGGCCAGCTCTGAAACCCTCAGGGAGCTTCTAATACCATGGTTTTTTTCTGAATTCTTGGCAAGCTTTCTCATACTAGTATGCCAGTCTGGTGCACTGAACTGTCTTTCTTTGTGTCCACAGATTTTGAGCCATATAAATTCATTAACTGCAGATTTCAAAACAGCACATTTTTGTACAACAAGACAGGATGCCAGTTTACCTTTGATGATGACTATAGTGCCTACTGGATTTATTTTGTCAACTTCCTGGGGACATTAGCAGTGTTACCAGGGAACATAGTGTCTGCTCTCCTGATGGACAGAATTGGGCGCTTAACGATGCTAGGTATGTGCTTGGTTTCATGTAAAACATAGGGGCTGCCCTTGCGATCTAGAGGGAGCCTGTCTCCTGCTCTCCTCCCCACCCCCCTAGGACTTGCATCCCACAGAAATGAGGAGAACTCTCTTAAGACCTTTCATTAAGACTAAATTTTAGTAAAATATATATATATATATATATATATGTCTAATTACATCTCATTTGAACCACTTCTGTGAGTTAACAGACTGAAAAACTGATTATGTGTGACTAATGTCTATTTTTCTACTTAGGTAGCTGAGTAATTGGTGATGTATGTTTCATGCTTGCTGTGTTCAGAAGGTAGTTGAGAGGTAAAGCTTATATACAGATAAATGCACCTGTAGCTGAGCTCTTTGAACCCAGACTGCACTTTCTTCTTGGGATTCCGTTTTGCTGTGAGATCTCAGAAAACCAAGGGTCCTTTTTCTACTGAATGACAGGAAACACCCCCACCTCTGTCTGCTTCGTTGGCAGGTGGCTCTATGGTGCTTTCAGGGATCAGTTGTTTCTTCCTTTGGTTTGGCACCAGCGAATCCATGATGATAGGCATGCTGTGTCTGTACAATGGGTTGACCATCTCAGCCTGGAACTCTCTTGATGTGGTCACTGTGGAGCTGTACCCTACAGATCGGAGGTATGTTGAAATGGGCCTCCAGCAAGAGGTGCTCTGAGCCCCATGGGACCAATTAAAATCAGCCAAACTGTCATTTCCTCCCCAAAGTGAAATTCCAAAGAAAGAAATCTGGCTTATGAAGTTGTAGGTTCTATTCATATCTTTCATTTATTCTTCATTTTTTAATAAGGCCAAACATGATTTCTTCTTCATTGACTATTACACTCAGTATCACAAAAATGTTATTACTTTGAAAACAGTTTGTAGATTAGTTTCACAATTTGAAAACATTCCTGGGGATTCATGATGATTGCTGAGAAGGGAAAGTCAGGAATTCAGTGCTAAATATTATGTTGGAAAGGTTACAATGGAAATTGTTCCCAGATCTTTACAGCTAGATTTTATTTACAGCTAGATATTTTTATAGCAATATATGTATTACATAGTTGCTGCTGCTACTAAGTCACTTCAGTCATGTCCGACTCTCTGTGACCCCATAGAGGGCCTCCTACAGGCTTCCCCGTCCCTGGGATTCTCCAGGCAAGAACACTGGAGTGGGTTGCCATTTCCTGCTCCAATGCATGAAAGGGAAAAGTGAAAGTGAAGTCGCTCAGTCGTGTCCGACTCTTAGCGACCCCATGGACTGCAGCCTACCAGGCTCCTCCATCCATGGGATTTTCCAAGCAAGAGTACTGGAGTGGGGTGCCACTGCCTTCTCCGACTTCCCTAGCTAGGTTAGGCAAATTATCATCAAACTTTCAGCAATGTCATCTGAAATGTGGGCCAAAAAAACAACTTCCATTATAATATCTCAAAAATTTTTCCTGACAGACCTGAGTGTATCTGGCACATGTGTAGTAGGTGCTAGATAAACCCTGCTGCTGTTGCTGCTGCTGTCACTTCAGTCGTGTCCAACTCTGGGCAACCCCATAGACGGCAGCCAACAGGCTCCGTCCCTGGCATTCTCTGTTCCCAGGCAAGAACATTGGAGTGGGTTGCCATTTCCTTCTCCAATGCATGAAAGTGAAAAGTGAAAGTGAAGTCACTCAGTTATGTCTGACTCGTTGCGACCCCATGGACTGCAACCCACCAGGCTCCTCCGTCCTTGGGATTTTCCAGGCAAGAGTACTGGATTATCTTCTATTGTTTCACTAACTTGAGACCCGGGCTTAAAAATTACATAGTTAACTATAAAATGGAATGGTATGGACCTAACAGAAGCAGAAGATATTAAGAAGAGGTGGCAAGAATACACAGAACTGTACAATAAAGATCTTCACAACCAATAATGTGATCACTGACCTAGAGCCAGACATCTTGGAATGTGAAGTCAAGTGGGCCTTAGAAAGCATCACTACAAACAAAGCTAGTGGAGGTGATGGAATTCCAGTTGAGCTCTCTCAAATCCTGAAAGATGATGCTGTGAAAGTGCTGCACTCAATATACCAGCAAATTTGGAAAACTCAGCAGTGGCCACAGGACTGGAAAAGGTCAGTCTTCATTCCAATCCCAAAGAAAGGCAATGCCAAAGAATGCTCAAACTACCGCACAATTGCACTCATCTCACACGCTAGTAAAGTCATGCTCAAAATTCTCCAAGCCAGGCTTCAGCAATATGTGAACCGTGAACTCCCAGATGTTCAAGCAGGTTTTAGAAAAGGCAGAGGAACCAGAGATCAAATTGCCAACATCCGCTGAATCATGCAGAAAGCAAGAGAGTTCCAGAAAACCATCTATTTCTGCTTCATTGACTATGCCAAAGCCTTTGACTGTGTCGATCACAATAAACTGTGGAAAATTCTGAAAGAGATGGGAATCCAGACCACTTGACCTGCCTCTTGAGAAACCTGTATGCAGGTCAGGAAGCAACAGTCAGAACTGTACATGGAACAACAGACTGGTTCCAAATAGGAAAAGGAGTACGTCAAGACTGTATATTGTCACCTTGCTTATTTAACTTATATGCAGAGTACATCATGAGGAATGCTGGGCTGGAAGAAGCAGAAGCTGGAATCAAGATTGCTGGGAGAAATATCGATAACCTCAGATATGCAGATGACACCACCCTTATGGCAGAAAGTGAAGAGCAACTCAAAAGCCTCTTGATGAAAGTGAAAGAGGAGAGTGAAAAGGTTGGCTTGAAGCTCAACATTCAGAAAACAAAGATCTGGTCCCATCACTTCATGGGAAATAGATGGGAAAACAGTGGAAACAGTGTCAGACTTTATTTTGGGGGGCTCCAAAATCACTGCAGATGCTGATTGCAGCCAGGAAATTAAAAGACGCTTACTCCTTGGAAGGAAAGTTATGACCAACCTAGACAGCATATTAAAAAGCAGAGACATTACTTTGCCAACCAAGGTCCGTCTAGTCAAGGCTATGGTTTTTCCCGTGGTCATGTATGGATGTGAGAGTTGGACTGTGAAGAAAGCTGATCGCCGAAGAATCGATGCTTTTGAACTATGGTGTTGGAGAAGACTCTTGAGAGTCCCTTGGACTGCAAGGAGATCCAACCAGTCCATTCTAAAGGAGATCAATCCTGGGTGTTCATTGGAAGGACTGATGCTAAAGCTGAAACTCCAATACTTTGGTCACCTCATGCGATGAGCTGACTCACTGGAAAAGACTCTGATGCTGGGAAGGATTGGGGGTGGGAGGAGAAGGGGACGACAGAGAATGAGGTGGCTGGATGGCATCACCGACTCTGTGGACATGAGTTTGAGTGAACTCCGGGAGTTGGTGATGGACAGGGAGGCCTGGCGTGCTGTGATTCATGGGATCGCAAAGAGTCGGACACGACTGAGCGACTGAACTGAACTATAAAATTACATAGTTAACTATATGTAATATGTGTATTATATAGTTAAACATATGTTCAGTATTAGCATTAAATATATATACTAAATATTATAGTTACATTTAACTATAATGTGGTATGGGAAAATCAGGTTTGCCTAGGAACTGTGAAGGCTTTTGAGTATACATGAGTATTTAATTTATTAGACATTAATAACACATTGAAGTAACACTTTGAAGATTTTTTTAAATTTTTATTTATTTTGGCTGTGCTAGGTCTTCGTTGCTGCACAGGCTTTTCTCTAGTTAGGGGGTTGGGGGCATGCTCTAGTTACAGGCAGTGGGGGCAACTAGAGAGTGCGGTGCACGGGCTTCTCATTGCGGAGGCTTCTCTTGTTGGGGAATGTGGGCTCTAGGGCATGCAGGCTTCAGTACTGCAGCACATGGGTTTAGTAGCCACAGTTCCTGGGCTCTCAAGCACAGGCTCAACAGTTGTGGCACCTGGGCTTGGTTGCTTTGATGCTTGTGGGATCTTCCCGGATCAGGGATTGAATCCATGTCTCCTGCATTGGTAGGTGGATTCTTCACCACTGAGCCATTAACGAAGCTCTGAATTTTTTTTTTTAACCTGATTTTTTTTTTTGAGGTCTAGTTGATGTTCAATATATGTAAGTTTCAGATGTACAACATAGTGACTCACAACTTTTAAAGGTTGTGTCCATTTATAGTTATTAGAAGATATTGGCTATATTCCTTGTGTTATGCAATATGTCCTTGCAGCTTATTTATTTTATACATCTACTCATATTTTAAAAAGAACATGTGGGGGAATACAGTTGCTAGCAGGAGTTACTTGGGCGATGAAGCCAGTGAAGGGGGTTAACTGTGACCGTGACTTAGCTTGCTGGCTATGAAGAAAATGTAGTTAAGCAGGGAGAGATCAGCTGCAAGAGCCTCTGTGGACCCCTCATCGGTCCTGAGAGGATCTTTACCTCATGTTTGCAAATGCCTAGATGAGCTCTGCATTAAGGCAACACAGAGAGGTCTCCAGAACACACCTCTTGACCTTCCTGGCCTGTTGAAGGGAAGTCCAACACATGTCCAGTAACCACAAAAGATCACCATTAGAATAAAATTACGCATCTGTTCCCAAAATGGAGACACACAGACTCTGCACTTCGTATCATAAAAGGACAAAACAGTAGGGCTTTGGGGAGGAGCTTCAGCAGCCGATTCATGAAAAGAATAGAAGCCCTGTTTTGCCATTTGCCACACATGAAGACAAATGGCCTTTGCCTTTTATTTTGAGCCTGCTCTGTCACCACGGAGCCCTGTCTGCTAGAGCATGGAGTCAGGATTCTCTGGACCTTGAGGTTGCGGAGGGTTTTTCCTAGGACAGTGTAGAGACATTTGGGATACCAATTTGCAATGGATCCTGAGTCCCTCCTTTTATCTATTGGCCACAATGGGGTACATTTGCTGTATGCCCAGACCTTCTAACTTATATTTCTTCTTCATGAATTTCTGTTAGCAAGCTTACAGGAACCCTACATGTCCTCCGGTATCCAGCTCCCTGCAGACCATTGGGAACTCTGATGGACTTCTCCTTATCAGACATTGTAGTCAGTAACCTCCCATTGATGACTTAGGCTCTGAAAGGGACCATGCAGCCCATGTCCAGTGTCTCCTTCCTTCTTTCAGCCAACAGTAGTTCTCCTTTGTGGGCAAGCCCCTGGGCTGGATGTCACAGATCTTGGACGAGGGTGCTGCCGAGGCGAGATCAGACTCTGCAGCTTTCAGAGTCTTAGTCTGTAAACTGGGCCCAGATGTGGATTAAACTAGACATTCAAACTAAGCCCCTCCACATTAAAGCAAAGTTATTTCATAAAAGTTTGATACTATTTTAGATGAATCAGCCCCTTATCCCTCTGCTACAGAATGGAAAGATGAAGGGTGAGTACTCTCCTGTGGCAAGAACCTGGCTTAAAAACAAAACACCATGAACTGGGCAGGTCGTCCATGAGAAACGTGGACCTGCTGTGTTTCTGTTCTCAGAAAGGTTAAACATCAAGCAAGATAAAGATATAAATTGCTCTGTGTATTAGTTCAGGATCTCTGAGAAGCAGCAGAGAAAATGGGATTAGACATGCACAGATTCTGTTAGAGGAAATGCAGGTTATGAGAGAAAGCAGGGAGAGAGGTGTAGTCTGGCCACAAAGCAAGAGTTGGCAGTGCCCCATCAAAGAGCCCCATGAAAGAGTGAAGAAGGGAAACCGTTGGGTGGAAGTGCTCCAGGCCCCCAGTGAGCAGTCTCGGGAAGGCTTGGCCTGGCTGTGCTGAAAGTCAGCTTCGGAGGAGTCCTGCTTGTCCTGGGCACCAGCCTGCCATAGTATTCCTCTTATATTCAGTTACTGGAGCAGTGAAACATGGAAATGCATTTCAGAGCATGGCAGCTGGACCAGGACTCAGAAATCGGCAAAGTGCATCGTCACTTTGACCGTGCTGCTGCTGGCAAATATTCTCCACCACTCAAGTTGATGTTACCAGATAACATACAGGAAGTCACTTTCTTAAATGATGGAGAGAGAACTTATATGCCAGTGATGCATTGCTAGCACCGTAATGAGTTAGCTGGCACGACCTACGCTGTTTCAGGCTAGAACCTTCTCTTCTGTTTCCACTGCGTTCCTCTGGGTCTTATGGGAGGGCTCTACTGAACTGTGACTCAGCTGTTAGAGGTAAACCCCAAGTGTTTTGTGTGTGGTGCCCTCTGGCTTCCTCTCTGTGTGGAAGGCAAATAGAATACATCCCAACAAACACTTCTGGTTAGAGGCTATAACTGTTTCTTACCAGAACTTTAGCACTGTCAGCTCCTTGCCCAGTTTCTAGAATCTGTCCTTAATGTTCAGAAAAGAACACTCTGATTCCAGATCCCAGACTAAGAAGTAGCCTCTTGAGCCATTTAATAGCTCCATATTTGGTGGCCAAAATATGTGGACCACATATTGCCCAGAATCCCAGGGCAAATGATTCTATTCAGGGAACATAACTTAGGATATAATCTAAGTGCTATGAAAGTTGCACCACTTGAAAGCCACACTTGTCACCCACAGTATGGACTTGATCTGTGATGTTATATCTCTGACTCTTGGTAGAGGATACATTTGCATTTACTGTGAAAGCACTGCTCATCTCTATGGCGCTTACCACTGGATCTGCAGGGCCTTTCAGGACTACTCTGGAGAGGCGCTCTGTCTCTTCACTTTATGTGATAAAAATTAGTAATTCCTCATGTTCCCTTCTCTGCTATGCGTCCAGAGACAGAGTGTCTGTGTCAGCATTACATCTCCAGGGTCCAGATGTTTGCTTTGCTCCTCCTCATCTCGATTTGCACTCTTGTATTCCTGTATTATTAGTTTTGTCTTCTATGCGTGCATGCTAAGTCACTTAAGTTGTGTCCTACTCTTTGCAACCCTATGGACTGTAGTCCCCCAGGCTCCTCTGTCTATGGGATTTCCCAGGCAAGAATACTGGAGTGGGTTGCCTTGCCTTTATCCAGGGTAATCTTCCTGACCCAGGGATTGAACCCACATCTCCTGTGGCTCCTGTGTTGCACAGATTCTTTACTGCTGAGCCACCAGGGAAACCCTTTGTCTTTTATAAGCTACTCTAAATTGTTTCATAAAGAGGCAGGAAATGTTGAAATTAAAATTGTGTGTACTTATTGAGCAGCACCTTTTCTGTGTCAGAGAAAATAAAGCTGAACAGTCACTGCAAACACTTCTTAAAAGGAAAAGTTGTTGTTGTTTTTTTTCCCTCCATGCTCAATACTTTTGGCCACCAAATATGGAGCTATTTTTTTCCCAATACCAAGTAATTCTTTAATTCCCAGTAGACACCAACTGGATGTTCTAAAATGTAACTCAGTTCTGATATAATCTACCATGGAGAAGGGAATGGCAACCCACTCCAATGTTCTTGCCTGGAGAATTCCACGGACAGAGGAGCCTGGCAGGCTACAGTCCATGGGGTCGCAAAGAATCTGACATGACTGACAAGCGTGCGTGCGAGAATGTGCACGCATGCACACACACACGTGCATGTACACACGTGTACACACGTGCACACACACACGCACACACATACCTGGAGATAGCATCAGATTCCACAGGTTAAAGACTCCATTCCCACAAGAGTGCCTTCACTTCAGACACCGAACACAAGTCAGATTATCCCCTGTACATCTGACCAACTGGCTGCACATTGGAGTTCTCATGACCCCCTCCTCAAGTTTGATAACTTTGCAGAATGGCTCACAGAACTCGAGGAAACATGTCCTTGCATTTACTGATTTATTATAAGAGATTGCAGCTCAGGAGCAGCCAGACAGAAGAGATGTACACGCTGGGCAAGGCATGAATAACAGGAGGAGCACAGCGCTTTATGCCCCATCCAGGTCCACCCCTTCCCAGCACTTCTGTGCGCTCACCAACCGGGAAGCTCATCAAATCTTGTTCAAGAGATTTTATAGAGCTTCATCTCCAGCCCTGTGTCCCCTATTCTCAGTGCCAGCCTCTAATCCCTTGCTCTTTCTGGTAACGATGCCAAAATTCAGTCTTTTTGCACTGGTGCCTTATCAAATCTCCAAGATAGAGTTTTGGGTGAAGTAAAAAAGAAGTTTATTGCTTTGCCAGGCAAAGAGGGACACACAGGCTCTTGCCCTCGAAAACTGTGTCCCACCCCCAGGAGATTTGGTGAGGCGTTATTATAACAAGTTATTATAGTTCAAGGGCAGGGCTGCTGATAAGATTAGAGTGTGTGATTAGGGCCTACACTCCTTTTTTCTATTTTTTTTTTTTTTTGATTTTTAACACCAAAAACATTTGTATTGGGGTCGCAAAGAGTTGGACACGACTGAGCGACTGAACTGAACTGAACTGATAGCCCTTTAACAATGCTGTAATAGTTTCAGGTGAATAGTGAAGGGACTCAGCCATACACATACATGTATCTGTTCTCTGGTCTCAGGTAATCTAAGGAGTTCTGGCCTCAGGTGGTCTTCTTGATCTTCAGGTGGGTCCTTTAATCTGGAATGAAGAATGCTGACATCTTCCATTTGTTGGGGGTTTTAGTTCTCTGTGTTCAGTCTGTCCTACTCTTTGTGACCCCATGGACTGTAGCCCACCGGGCTCCTCTGTCCATGGAATTTTCCGGGCAAGAATACTGGAGTGGGTTGCCCTTTCCTACTCCAAAGGACCTTCCTGACCCAGGGATCCAACCCTAGTCTCTTGCGTCTCATGCGTTGGCAGGTGGGTTCTTTACCACTGCATACCTGGAAAGCCTTAAAGATATTTTTATGTGTATCCCTTGAAGTAGAATCAGGACCCTGCCCCAAGCCTGCACTGTTGTTTCTTGGTTCCTCCCTTGTCTCAGCATCCCTTGCCTTCCCTGATTAGCAATAGTTTGAATCTGCTCCTGGGACTCAAGGAGGCCTCATGGAGGCTGGAGTCTATTCCCTGCAAACAAGGAATGGGGGACACGGAAAGGCTTCAGTGCTCAGGAGCCCCACAGGTTCCTGCTAAGTTTCAATTGCAGATTACCATAACAGATATAATAGTAATGGAAATATTTGGTGAGCATTACCAAAATGTGACCCAGAGACATGAAGCGAGCAAATACTGTTGGGAAAATGATGCTGATAGACCCAGAGTTGCCACAAATGGTCCATTTGTTAAAAAACACAGTATGTTTCAATGATGTACAGTAAAATGAGCTATGTCTGTACATAGCATAAGGTCTAGAAGACTCCTGAGTACAGGAGCTTACGTCATTCTGGAGTTTGGGCTGCACTACCCTGCCAGCATGTGGATGCATTCACCCATCTGAAAGCTCTCTAGATTTATGAAGAGTTCATTATGTAAGCATGATTGATTAAATCATTGGCCACTTGTAATTGAACTCAGCCTTCAGCCTCTCTCCCCTCCCTAAGGTGGGGTGGGATAAGCTGAAAGTTCCAAACCTCTCATCATATGGTTAGTTTTTATGGAGACCAGCCCCATCTTGAAGCAAACTAGGAAGCCGTCAAATTAAAGCAATGGTAATATATAATTTTCTTTTATTATGCAGAAAATCCAAGGTTTTAAAGACTGATAAAAACTCAGTGTTAACTGGAAGGGGTGATGGTGAAATTACTGCTTAGAGACTGTTGTGGGAATTCTAAAAACAGGTGCAACATTTTTGGAGGGGAGTCTAGAGCAACCTGTTTCTCCCTATAGGTAAAGTGCTTCCTCTGGCTGCTTTCAAGACTTTTTTCTTTCTCTTGGTGTGGATTTCTTTGGGTTATCACATTTGGGCTTCCTTCAGCTTCTTGGATCTGTAGATTTGTGTCTCTTGCCAAATTTGTGAACCATTATTTCAAATTTCAGCCATTATTTATTTGAATACTTTCTCTTCTCCTTGGACTCCAGTGAGATAAGTATTAGATCCCTTATTATGGTCCTACAGGTTGCTGATGCTCTTTTTTTAAGCCTGTTTTCTGTTTTTCAAATTGGATTTCTATTGTTCTACCTTCAGTTTACTGATTCTTTCATTTTCCTTCATTCTGCTGTTGAGCCTGATCACTAAGAATTTTATTTTGGTTATTGTATTTTTCATTTATAAAATTTCAATTTGGTTCTTTTATGTCTTCCATTTCTTTCCTGAGACTTTCTATATTTTCTAATTTTTGATGATGTGTTCTATATTTCAAGTGTGTTCAAGAGTTTCAAGCATGTTCATAATACCCAGGGATTGAACCCGGGTCTCCTGCATTACTGGCAGATTCTTTTCCCTGGCCATCAGGGAAGCCCTCATAATTGCCTACTGAAGCCTTATTATCATGATGGCTTTAAAATCTTCGTCAGATAATGCTAACATCTCCGTCATCTCAATGTTGACATCTTTTTATTGTCACTTTCTATTTGAGATCTTCCTGGTTATTTAAATGACAAGTAGTATTCAATTGAAAGCAGTCGTTTTCATATTATGTTCTAAGGCTTCTGATCTTATTTAAGCCTTTAGTTTTGGTTGGCTTTCCCAGAAACTTCTCTTGGAGGAGAAGGGATGCCACCCATTACTGCCTGGAAGTAGATGTCCAGGTTCCCATTCAACCTCCACTGACACCCAAGAAAGGGTGTCCTCATTCCTGCTGCACAGGGGTGGGAGTCCAGGCTTCCCTCGTGATTATTGATACTGTGGGGGGCGGGGAGAGACAAGCTCATTACTGGCCAGGAGGGATGTAAATCCTAGTTTCCTACTTAGCCTCCCCGTGACGCCACTGCAGTGGTGATGCTGAGGCCCCTCATAGGTCCATGAGGGTGAAAGTCTAGGCTTTCCACTTGACTGCCAACTTGGCTGGCAGTTGAGTTACAGTTTTTTCCTGGCATTTGGTTGGAGAAGAGAGGTTATCATCTAAATATTTTCTGTCTTGCTAGGATGCCTCTATCCTGGCCCTTTGGGTAGAGACAGCAGGCTTGGGTTCGGGTGTTACTTAAATCTGTACCTGTTGGTATTTCCTTTTGCCAGCTTCTTAAGTTCCAAGTCTCAGATCTATGAAGCAAAAAGAAAATGCAGGAACTCACCATTACCCAGGTCTGTAGCAGCTCTGCCATTTTTCTTTATCTTCTAGAGTCATCTTAGGTTTATTTTATAACATTGAGGACTTTTAGCTATATTTAATAGGAAGAATAAGAAAAATATGTCTATCCATCTCAGTATGAATTTTAATATTGTTCATTTATTTACTCAATAACTTTTTTGGGAGTGTCTGTGTTACAACCCAGATGTATGATTGTCTGCTGTGGCTCACAACACCCATAAACCTGGTCTGTGACCTCCCCTTAGGTCTGGGTGGGGCTCTGGGAATCAGTTTCTAAGAAGCTTACCTGGTATTTGGGGGTGTACAGATGTGTCCATCAACAATGGCCTTAGATGAACTCCAGGTTGCCTCCCAGGGCTCACTTTCATTCTGTCATTATTTATCCCAGCCCAGGGACTCACTCCCTAGCTGAGGTTTATCAGATAAATGATAAGACACAAAGGCTTCCATTATGAACTGTCTGTGAATATATTTGCATTTAAACAGGAACAAGCAATAGTACAACCCTTGGTGGTTGTAGGCTGGGAGGGAGATGGAGGCCCACTTTGGGCCCAGGGATTCCTTCAAGCTCACAGCTGCAGGGAAGTCCTCCACTTGTTTGTAAGGAAGGCCCTGCTTGCCGTGATACAGGATGCCATCTTCTAAGTTAAGGAGGACATGTACACACACCACACACCTACACTTACTGCTTAGATAAGACAAATTTTTCTCTTCCTTTGAAAACTAGAAAGCAGTTGAATTCTGTCTTTCCTGATTTCAGAATGTGAAACTTGGGTTTTTTTCTTCCACAAAAGCAAGGTGATAGTCTGTCATCAATAAACAAACATGGACCAACTAATGTCCATTAAAACACCCATTTGGGATTAGCAGATATAGGTGTGTTAGTTGCTCAGCCGTGTCCAACTCTGTGCGACCCCATGGACTGTAGCCCACTAGGCTCCTCTGTCTGTGGAATTCTCCAGGCAAGAACACTGGAGTGGGTTGCCATTCCCTCCTTCAGGGGATCTTCCCAACCCAGGGATGAACCAAGGTCTTCTGCATTTCAGGCAGATTCTTTACTGTCTGAGCCACCAGAGAAGCCCAGTAGATACAGACTACTATATATAAAATAAATAACAAAGTCCTGCTGTATCATTCAGGGAGTCATACTCAGTATCCAGTAGTAAACCGTAATGGAAAAGAATATGTGTGTGCGTATGTATATACACATATGCACATGCGTATATATAAAACGGAGTCACTTTAGTATACACCAAAAACTAACACAACGCTGTAAGTTAACTTTACTTCAGTTTTTTTTAATTCCCATTACAGAAATATACTTCCAGTATATTTTGAAGATATCAGAAAAGTCCTTAGTTCATCTCACAAGCATCCTTTGCTTCCTTGTGCCAGTCCTGAAAGAAGTTGTGATGAGTCAATGTAAAAGGTTCCACGGCCCCACCCTAGAGATAGCCAGGACCTAAATAAGGCTGAACCCCAAAGGGGGAGCCCTGAGGTTTAGGAAGGAGGCCAGTCCAGCAGGGAGAGCTTTCACAGCTGCCCAGAGTCCAGCTGATAGCTGGAAGGAAAGGAAATGATGCAGATTAGATGAGAAACTGATTGCCTCTAGTGAAAATGAGCTGTGCAAAGCAGCATAAAGTAAGACAGCAGGTGCAGGGAGAGGGCAAGAGAAGAGATTATGCGAAGCCTCTGGAGTGGCCTCCCCTGAGGACCGTGGTGTGCCTTGTGGTCCTCAGTCTCTCCGCGCCATTTCATGAACGTGTTCTCTTGGTTGTGTTGTACTGTGTGATATTTCCTACTGAACACATCCACACAAAGAAGATTCTGTATGTGAAGGAGGCTGCCCAGGTGGCGCTAGCAGTAAAGAACCCACCTGCTGATGCAGGAGACATAAGAGACACGGGTTTGATCCCTGGAAAAGGAAGTGGAAACCCACTCCAGTATACTTGCCTAGAGAATCCCATGGACAGAGGAGCCTGACCAGCTACAGTCCATAGGGTCACAAAGAGTCAGACATGACTGAAGCGACTTAGCACACATGCATATATGTAAAGGTGTTCATCTCAATCTCGTTTATGTTCCCCCAAATTTGGAAAGCTCTAATTATCCAGTGTTATGGTTACGGAAATAATGGTTCTGTGCTAAATCATTTCATTTTAAACAAAACACAAATAACCTGGGACAAGCAGCTTTATGAATGATTGGGGGAAAGCTGTAGAAATCCTGTGATTTGCAAAAATATGGATATGATTGGATACTAAAGGGAATTCAGAAATGAAAACCATTTGTTGGAGAGGTGGAATGGATGTTTTGCTTTTGTAGGTTCCATTAGTAGTTAACAGTAAATCGAAACCAATTCAAAAGTGCAGATATTTCTGGAATAATTGCAGTCATGTCCGACTCAGTTTTATTTGTCAAGCAAAGGAAATTACATCCTCAAGGCATGAGGGCGGGCCTACCCTAAAGAGAAGCCAGAGGCTCAATTTTGGCTGTTCCTTTTATGTTTTTTCTCCTCTCCCTGAGCCTGTCCAATGTAAATTGGGCTAGCCAGGAGAGCTGTTTACTTCACCTGAGGTTCTCACTCTGGTCCTCGGACCTTCCTTTGTTCTATTTTTGTGGGCTTTTTCCTTTCTTTGTCTTTTAGCCACCGGTATTTTGGACACCTTTTCCCTATTCTAACTACGTAACACCACCCTCCAAGGACTTGAGCACAAGGTGACCTATGCTTGGGGTGTTTGTGGAAATTCATGGATTCCTTTAAATAAGAACAAGGAAACAAATGAACTAATAAAAAGCTTGTTTACTTATACACAGATAATCCCAAGGGAGAGCCACTCTGAGAATGATTTTTCTAATATAACTGTGTCTGCAGTGTGTAGAAAATCACACCCTCCAGCTTCAAGTATTTGAAGAAATAACTTACCTGTTATCTCACACAGTCATGTTTTCTGCAGTGCCAACACTAATTTAAGGAGGCTGTGTGCTTTGTAGCCACACCAGATTGTCATCTAAACAACTGCCTCTGCTTGATAAATGGAAGCGGAGATTCTTAGGAGAGAAGAATTTGACCATCTTTTTTAGAGGCTTCAGATGCCAGATGCTCCTGACACGTCTCTCTCAGTGCTGCTCTGAGGTTTCAGGAAGTCATCTATTCCTCTGTTATAGTTTCAGTAATAAAAGGAGGTAGCTGCCTGTATTTCATACCCTGTGCCAGAGTTTGATAGCTTGGCAAAATGCTATGTTATTTTAGCCCCAATGCAAATTCTCCCTGGCTCACTCTGCAATTTTAGCGTCAAGAGACTTCTTACAGAAAGTTTCCCATTCGCTTATCAGCAACACACACCCCAGCCATTTTCCTCAGAACAACACAGCTTATCTCACTACCTTAAGATGTATTGGGTAATTTATACTTCTAGAATCTAGAAACTAAGGTGTAGTTTAAAAAAAAAAAAGTGGAAGACGCTAATCTGAAAAGGCTGCATACTATATAGTTTGAGTTATATGACATTCTGGAAAAGACAAAAGTATGGAGATAGTAAAAGGATCAGAGGTTGCCAAGATTTCTGGGGCATTGAAACTGTTATTCTGCATGATGTTGTCGTGGTGGATACACGTCATTATACATTTGTCAAAGCCCATAAAATATACAACACAGTGAGCTCTAATGTAAACTATGGACTTTAATTCATAATAATATATTAATTTTGGCTCATCAGTTGTAACAAGGGGCTTCCAAGGTGGCTCAGTGGTGAAGAATCTGCCTGCCAATGCAGGACACACAGGAGACATGGGTTTGATCCCTGGTTTGGGAAGATCCCCTGGAAGAGGGCGTGGCAACCCAATCTAATGTTCTTGCCTAGAAAATCCCATGGACAGAGGAGCCTGGTGGACCATAGTCCATGGGGTCACGTGGAATCGGACACAACTGAGCAACTGAGCATGGATGCACTCATGAATTATAAAAAATTAACCACACTGAGATGTTAACAATAGGGGTGCGAGGAGAGGGATGATATGGAAATTCTCTTTTTTGTCACTCAATTTGTGGAGCACTAAAACTGCTCAAAGAAATCTTTTAATTAAAAAAAAAAATCAGCAGTTTGGCCTCATGGCATCTCCATGGAGCTAGGGAAAGCCGGAGATGACAGTGTCATTCTACTTACGTATTCTGTGGTACCCAACGTGTAACCTTCAGCAATTTCACTTGAAAATAGTTATCAGTACACTAAATCTCCTCTCTCTCTGGAGGTTGCTGCTATTGCTAGTCTCTTTCTTTAAAAACAAACCAAAAAGAAAAAGAAGAATGCACAGTGAGCTTACCCTCTTCTCGAGAAGTTCCTGTTTTCCTCCATCAGAGATTCTGTTACACCCCTTCCAAGATCCAGACAGCTGGCAACTTTGTGACACTGCAGAGGCCACTTACTCGATGTTCTAGGTGTTTTGGCCAAAAAAGAAAGGCAGTGCTTGCTGCCCTTTGTAGGCCTGTTCTAACCAGCAAAATGAATGGCTTGGTTCCTTCAGCACGAGAGGGGAGCTCTTCCGTTTCCTGTGGTGTGGGAAGGGGGGTGGCTATATAATCCCCGTAGTAAATATCTGCACGTTGTGGAAAGTGTCCCTTGAAATAGATAAATAGTTGTTCTGACTAGCCAAAGGAAAACCTACACTTAACAAATTTACAAATCAATCAAAGAAAGATGTGTACTAAGTACTGCATTTTCCAGCATATAAAATGCATTTCTCTCTAGAGGGGACAAAATGTATCCAGCAGGTACCCTGCATTCAGTGTGCCTTTATTACACACACGTACCCAGTGACAGGCCAAAAAGCAGTGAGCTGGCATAAAGGCAGAGGAAATCCGTATTATCTCATGATGTCAGCAGTATCAGTACTCTCATGAACAAGATGAAATTTCTTGCCTAGATAGAAGACCACAGTAAAATTATATTCAACATCCGTAAAGATAGTAAAAGTTTTCTTTTCAGAGAAATGTCTTAAGAAATGGGATGTGTCTTATTTATATACCACCTGCACATATTATATGTCAGCAGAGTTAAGCAAGGTTTTCTGTGGGCCTTCAATCTGATTTTCCTCTGTCTTGGGCTTGATTATCCACCTGGAACTCTGATGAGGGTACGAGAAATGTGTCCCTAGCTCATTTGAAGCCACCAAGCTCAGGGATCAGTTTCTACTTGCTACCAAAAACATTTGGGGTGAAGTCATAATAGTTCACCTCCATGGTATGTGAAAAATGAACGCGACCCAGTCATCCTGGATTTCCTCTGAAAGTTCCTATGCTTTATAATTATTTAAAACATCATAAATGAACTAAACTAAGAGGAAGTAAGGAGTAGAAAGTAAAATTTAAACACATATATGGTCACACATCTTAATTTAGTTCTGGAAGAGAGAAGAAACTTTTCTGACTCCCTGAATGACCTTTCTCTTTCTGTTCACTAATAAACTCATGGGTAGAATAAGAATCAGTCAAGGTGGCAAGAAAGTCAACAGAGGGCTGAAGGACCAATACCAGCAGCTGGGGTTCTCTGCTTCCAGATGTGCTGATAGATATCTGATTACTTGCTCTAAGGACATACAGGGCTTCCCTGGTGGCTCAGTGGTAAAGAACCCACCTGCCAATGCTGGAGACATGGGTTCCATCTGTGGGTCGGGAAGATCCCCTGGAGAAGGAAATGGCAACCCACTCCAGTATTCTTGTCTGGGAAATCCCACAGACAGAGGAGCCTGGCTGGCTACAGTCCATGGGTCACAGAGTCAGACACAGCTGAGCGACTAAACAAGGACATACAGAATAGTCTATGTGAAGATCACTGAAAACTCTTGTAGGAGACATTTGTGTCTAAAGTTGGACTCTGGGAAGACACTTTCTCAGCCTTGTTCATGTCTCTGTCCTTTGCAGGGCAACAGGCTTTGGCTTCTTGAACGCACTGTGCAAAGCAGCGGCCGTCCTGGGAAACTTGATATTTGGCTCCCTGGTCAGCATCACCAAAGCCATCCCCATCCTGCTGGCCTCCACCGTGCTGGTGTGTGGAGGACTCGTGGGGCTGCGCCTGCCTGACACACGAACCCAGGTCCTGATGTAATGGGAAAAAAGCCATCCATCCTGTACTTCCTTCTCCTTCCCTGGGTCAACTCCCCCTACTGACTCAAGGCTCCAGAAAGGTGGTCAAATACCAGAACACTAACCCCTGCTGTGACGACAATGTAGATGCATACCGTCTCATCCCTTCAGTGTGACTTTGCAGGGTTTGGGTTGTTTTTTTTTTTCATGCATTGTTGTCTTTCCTAACTGTGATGCTGCTGCCTTCCAGAAATCAGAATTTTTTTAAGTGTCTTGTGAGTTGAGCCTTCCCGAGATCCTCCTCATTGAAGGTTCAGAAGCTAAGAGGACTGGACTGCTTTAAGAAATAATCCTGCTCTTAATTCAGCATTCACAGGAAAGATAAATCGGCGTATTAGTGCGTCTGTGCTGAGGGGAGAGATTCTTTTTTTTTTTTTGCAGAGTGATATTTCCTGTTTACTTAGAAAAGGACACCCAGCAATTCTTGCTGTTACAGCAGGGCCTTTCAAAAGAAAAAAAAAAGCCCTGCGGCACCAAACTGAACTGGGTGGGGCTCTTTCAGGCTTGACAATTAAGATGACTCTGCTGACAAGAAAAATAGGCTCTGCAGTTGGCAACAAAGATCTGTGAGTGGCATGAGCAAGATTTCTGCCAGGAAGCCTGACGAAGTTCTAAAATATGAGAAAAGGGACCTTTAGTCGTGTCTGTGATTGTGGCACGTGGTTCAGAATATCAGATGATCAGAACTCAGATCTTCGGCCTGCCTTCACCCCCGCCCTGCTCCCATCTCTGGCTGCCATCCATCTTGCAGATAACACAATCAATGGGAAAAAGCCACTTTCTAACTGGGTCCGCCCACCTGATTCCGCCATTCACACAGACTCTCTAAGCTGTTAGTTGAAAGTGAGTCAGAAATTCACACCTAAAGCCATTTGTAAATGCCAAATGATACCTCGAGGGGACCAGTGTTTTGGGGCCAGTGTCCCTGGGGAAGTGACACTGGAGTTTCTAACAGTGCCCCTGGCTGGAACCGGTCAGTGTGCTCGGAGCCGCTGCCTCTGCGTGAAATCGCAGCCCGCTGAGCTCCATGGAGCCCTTGGGCAGACAAGGGTTGCATCTCCTGGGGGCTTTTGGTTGCTCACTTTACCTCTGGAATCCTCCTGGCCTGCAAGAGAGAGGTCAGCAGGACATTCCCACAGGCTGTCAGCTCTGTGAGCTTCTCACCCCTTGGGGCCGCCCCTCCTCCATGCTGCTCCTTGCTACTCATCTTCTTTGAAATCTGAAACCTCCAAGTCCACTTGCAGTGATGACCAGCAGCCAGGAATAAATCCCGTATTAAAACAATATTCCTTTTTTAAACTCCCTGTGTCTTGTTAGAGGGTTATCCTTGTTACTTATTATAGGCATTTCCAACAGGTCATGGCCCTGGGCCTCCAGGAAGGGAGAGCCTTTGTTTCCAAGAGTCATTACACTCAAAGATGTCTTCACCCCAGAGGCCACTCCGCCTCTCTTTCCCCTTCCTCCTGATCCTCCTAGAGCTCCAGACTGCAGAGTTCAGACTGTGAAAAGCTGCTTTCATTAACATAAGCCATTAATCGACTCTCCCTTGAAGTAATTCAGGCCTATACGGGACGGCAGCCTGGTGTGCGGGGCTGACAGGAAGAGGGCAGCTCCCTGGGGATGCAGGCCCCTGGCCAGAATATCAGGAAAACTCAAAACCTACACTACAAAGGCGGCAGGAAGAAGGCAAACTAGTAAAGACTAGATGGGATCTAGTAGAACAATATCAACAAATCTATTAGAACACTGTCAACGGAAAGAAGCAGAACTTTCACCTCTGCCTTCTGGAATATTATTGGAAAACAAAGACAAGTCAGACAACCTATTAACATATCCTGGATGTTCTTCATTATGTACTCATTTCCCCACCTACCCCTTGGCGTATCTTTTTCAAAGAGACATCTCTGGGGACCTGAGCAGATGTTTAGTTGAATGTCGCTTGTGCAGTGATAACTGCTCAAGTGACGAGTATATCTCCACCAACCCGTTCAAAAGAGAAACAGAAACACGCGTGGATGCTGCTATCTCTAGATCTTTTGCCACAGTCAACTTTGCTTACTATACTGTCTTTCCTTTTAGAAACGTCTCAGATGTCTGTGATCATTTTAAATGCATCAAATGTGCAGAGCACAGTTTATGTAGAATTTTATCTGAATGCTTGATGGATCAGAATAGGATTAACCAGCAGAACCACACAGGATGAGACCTGCCTGCATGCATCCCCTTTTGAATGACCTTTCTTGACCTTCTTGTCACTTGAATCCAAACCTCTCAGGTGGCCCAAGAGGGATCTCTTCTAATCTCCTGGACAGTCTGTGGTCACAAACCTTCTTGGTCACCACCTCTCCTGCAGTCTTCCCTGCCTCCTTCACACTGTTCCCCACACTGGCATTTTCTATGAGAGAGCTCAGGTTCTTCCCCAACTATGTGGCGTGGCCTGTCTGGCTTGTTCTGGGGTAAGCAGGATTAAGATAGAGCCGTGCAATTAGACGGAAACTCTCAATTCTATCCAGTGCAGCGGGCTGTTGGTACTCGGCCGTGTAGCCAGCATCTGATTTCATCTGCAGTAGAAAGAAAATGAGAGTACATGCATAAATGAAAGCCTGGGAAACGGTCCCACTGGCTCCTAGATTTCTAACTCATTTTCTTTCTAAAATTTCCTCACGTGCTTTGAATCAATCCAGAATGTTCCTGAATCCTGTTGTTATCACTGGTCCTCTCAGTAGGAAATAAACTCAGCTGCTCCACTCTGTGAGTCCTGAACCACATTATACTCCCAGTAACAGGTTTTACCCTCCTCATTTAATCTCACTGCCTTGGAAGCCAAACCCAGCAGCCAGGGATTATTTTACACCCTAAGGACTAACCCTGGGAGATAAGACAGAGGGGTCCTAGCCCAAACTCTCCCACTAACCGACAGGGAGACCCAGATCTCGCTGAGGAGGATGTAAGTCTGAGCATCTCTGATCCTCAGCTGCCCCATCTGTGGAGCAAAGGACTGGGACTAATTTGCTGCCGGGACTAGTCCAAGACTCTAGAAGACCCTCACAAAAATAGGTTTATCTTACTGTCTGCCTTCTTCTGATGCTAAACTCATCTTTACAAGCACCAAACAGGTTGAATTTAGAAACTGAAAAAATAGGCAAGCTTGCAAGAGCTCAGGAAGTTGTTTGGGAAGGCCCTGTGGGACAGGTGAGAGGATGGTTCCCGTGTTGTTTGTGCTGCAGCTTCTGAGAATCCCAAGCATCATCTCCATTCACTGTTGGTTTGATGGTTTCCAGTGCCTGTCTAGGAAAGGGCCCCGCCCTGCGGGACACAGACATTAGAAGCCTTGCTCATCGGTCCTATGAGAAAGGATGCCCTCCAGAGCTTTCCTAGCTCTACTCCATTGCATTGATGAAACATGGTCTTATGCAGACCTCCACCTTCAGAAGCAGTTTTAACGTGATTTTACCTGAGTTGTCAGATGCACCTTCATTTACAAATCTCAATCTAAGCTCAGGTTTGCACTAAATTATGTCACTGCTCTTCTGGATGTTTTGGGATATCAGGCGAGAGGTGGGAAAATAAATGTAGTGACAGAAAGGAGAGACCAAGAAGAGATTAGGGCAGGATCAAGATTTCCTAAGCCCTGGGGTCATTTCTAAAGCATTCCATAGAAATAGCTTCTGATTCCCTCTGCCAATCAAAACAGAATATGATATTCTCCAATTTTTTTTCTGTCTTATATCCAAATAGCCTTTACCTATTTCTTCAGTAAAACCCCTCACTTGTTCATGCATTCAAGGTTCTCAAGCCAGAAATGCCTGGATTTGGCCTTCACCTGGTGTCAGGGAAGGCCAATCGGTTGATTTTTAAGGGCATGTTGCCTGGATATTTGCACTTCCATTAACTCCCATATCACTCTGTACTTAGTCCAGGTACCAAACCTACAGAAGTACCAGTCAACTTGCCGCAACAGAAAGAAATCTACACAGTAGGGCACTCTGAAATGGACTGTACATTTCTTACAGTTTTTGTTTCTGCAAGCAAGTGTGTTTTGAGTAAAGCTTCTCTCACAAGCTGTAATGTGGACAAAGTTGTCAGTATCTTCCTGATTTGTTGTGTATCCGTTCCTTGTTTCAAGTGTAGAGTGACAGTTCTGCATATGATGTTCTTTTGCTCTAAATACTGACTGCTTTTCCTATCCACGGTGTCTTACCAACCAGACACAGTCGTTTCCAGGACTGACTTTCATCTCTCTCCGACAAGACCTCCTCAATCCGATTTAGGAATCCCAGGATTTGAGTAGCAAGGATACAGTTCCTGGGCCTAGTTTCAGGTTATTAGCACTGGATGGAGGAAGGGCCTGGGCAGAACATTCACGATCACTTGTCATCTCATGTCATCTCATCAATAAATATTTATTAACTTGCATGTGCTATTGAATAGGTTGAGGCACTGTGTTGTATGCCGGTAGTTAACCCTTTGCAGGACTTAAATAATGACAGGGAAACAGGGAGAATGAAAGAGAAAACATCTGTAATGGTGGGGGGGGGTGTCTTATATTGATTTCCATTACCTGTTGATACCACCTCCCCATAAATACAAAATGTAATTTTTCCAAATTTAAAAGAAGTAATAGCCTACTGTGGGCAGTGCAGAAACTACTCAGAAATTGGGACTATCTTTGACAATTGCTTGGCCTTTGTTGCAGGGACTACTGACTAGTACCTACTTGGAAAATGAGGAAAGTGGAGCCATACATGTGCTATTTCTTTAAATATCCTGCAAGAAACCGTGCTAAGGTTTAAAGGAAAAGAATCAGCAGCAAAGATGGCCCCGTCTATATAGAGGTGTTGGTCTATAAAGTTCTAGTTTCTTCTGGGGCCTTCTTTTTCATGGCCTAAACTCCTGGCGGTGCTGGGGAGTCTGTTGAGAGCAGCACAGAGTCAGCAAATCCCCCAGTTTCTGCCATGTCCCCGCCTCAGCTTCCCAGGGTGTTTCCTTTCTGATGTTGAAGACTTGTGATGAAGTCAGCGGTCTGCAGATCCCCTAGAGCAGCTTTCCTCATCTTTACTTTCAGCAGATAAGCCACCCAGAAAACAAGTTCTGACAGTCGGCGGCGGGCAATGTTCAGACTTCAGTTTAAGGCCAGCGCGTGGTGTTGCAAAGTGTCTGGAAGTTGCAAACAGCCTTTGGGGACTGGGGCCCGAGGTGCAAGCAGAGAAGGTGGTTGTCAGTGACCCGCCTCCTTCCCCTCCCAGAGTCTCCACTTCCTTTTGTTCACTGGCTTTCTCCTCCTTCCCTCCTCCAGGCAGGACGCACTCACCTCCTCTCTCCCTTCTCTTCTCCACCTGCTCTTGCCTCCTCTTGACTCCCGCTGCATAGAAATTGAGGCTGAGCTTGACCGGGGCCCTTAGGACTAAGGAATGTGATGCTGTGCTGGCTGGAGAGGCCCAGGGAAGGGCAGCGGGTGTCAGCAGGTGTGAGCTCTTGACCATTGGCTTCAACAAGCTCCCCATGCTGGGCAAGATTTCCAGCTGCTTCCCAGCTCCTGCACACGATGGGCTGGACACCACTGGCCTGAGATCTGAGTGAGGTCCATCTCTGAGGCAGAAGTCTTAGAGCTCAAAGCTTGACTCTTGAAAAGCAAGACGACTTGCAGTGAGGTGCCTGGAATTCATAGATCTGGAGGAGGTAGACACACCCTCATAGTTGGTGCAGAAGGCTGGGTGCCTTCCACTCAGGTGGGGGTGGTATTTATTTATTGACATACCTTGAGATATGTAGGATCTTAGTTCAGCAACCAGGGAGCAAAACCATGCCCCCTACATTGCAAGCGCTGAGTCGTAACCACTGGACTGCCAGGGAAGTCCTGAATTTAAGTGCTGAAGTTGCAGAGGGTGTCTGCTCTTTGCCTACCCTACCATGTCTGTGCTGGCTTCATGACAAGAGTGTCCAGAACTGGAAGGAAGAGAAAGCAGACCCTGGTCCTCTGTTCAGACTCTCACAGGGCTTCACAGCAGCTAGCAGCCCACCCTGGAAGCTGAGGTGCAGCCCTAAGCAGATTTCAGGGGCCTGGAGAGTGACTGACAGAGCCACTCACAGGGGCCAAGTCATCAAAAGCCAGGGAGGGGCTGAAGC
This sequence comes from Moschus berezovskii, assembly GCF_049115385.1. Classification (NCBI taxonomy): domain Eukaryota; kingdom Metazoa; phylum Chordata; class Mammalia; order Artiodactyla; family Moschidae; genus Moschus; species Moschus berezovskii. The sequence goes on from NC_142468.1 coordinate 82,711,919, forward strand.
AGCTGCAAACCAATTCCTCAGAGCTGATCATTTCAGGAATTTTGTGAGCCAGTTGAGAAACAGTCATTTTTTTAAAAAATTTAATTAGAGGATAATTACTTAACAATATTGTGATGGTTGCTGCCATACATCAGCGTGAATCAGCCATAGGTATACAGATGTCCCCTCGCTCCCCCCACCTCTCTAGGTTGTCACAGAACATCAGCTTTGGGTTCCCTGCATCATACATCAAACTCCCACTGGCTGTCTATTTTATATATGGTAATGTATATGTTTCAGTGCTCTTCTCTCAAATCATCCCACCCTCTCCTTCCCCCACAGTATCCAAAAGTCTGATCTCTATGTCTGAGAAACAGCCATTATTAAATATTAACACATGTGAACTTACAGTCATTATATTTTAAAGCAAAGGTAAAAAAAATTCAGAACTCATCACTTTCTAATTATTTTCTTCCATTTTAGTATTATCTATGCCCTTGACATAACCTACAGCTACTGTGTCTGTGTGATAGAAATACCATATGATGCTGGGTATCTCCTCCCAAATGCAGGTCCCATCATTTCACCTTTGTAACTTGAAATCGGCCATGGTGGGAGTGCTTACACCACAAATATTGATAGATGCTACAAATCAGCTGCATTCCGCTACCAGTACGTGGCCATCCACTGCATTGACCTGGACCACACCAAATTGAGTCCCATGGGTTTGCAGGTCAGTATTGCCCATCAACCCAAGAGAAGGAAAAACTCAGCAAGTTCAACCTCACTTCGGTATGCAGAGGGTTACTTTCTGCATTTGTGTTGATTCAGAATAACACCTGCATTGCAGAGAATCCACCACTTCTTTAAGTATTGTTCCTCCAGGGCAATGTGCAGCAAATTGGCTATTTATGCTGTGCAAACAGAAATAAATTTGTTTGAAGTTACAAAGCGTCTCCCCTCTCACGCCCAAGTAGGTGCTGAAGAACGACAACTCCTTCCTTACCTTTGACACTCAGCAGGCCTGACTCGATAGAACTGGACAGCTTGGCTTAATCTCATTTCCTCTGCTACTGTTATACATTTATTGTCCTGAATCTATGTCCTAAATCAAAAGAAAAAAGAAATGTTCTTTCCTGATATGTGTTTCATGCTATCCAGAATGTGGTTATGTATCCTTGTCTTGATCCAGGAACACACTGAACAGACCATACATCCTTTATTAATGTCAACCTCCTGTAAATAAAGTCCTAGAAGAGCTTTTTCTTTCAGGGGGATCTCCACTGAGACATGTGAAACCCAGCCATTCACACTCCTTTGCAGTGAGAGCTTGGCAGTGGTCCTCTGCTTGGTTTCGGCATTGGGCGCTTTTATGTCTTGTTTCTCGTCTGTTGTTATGCTGTATGCTATGAATGTTCCCTTTTCCCCCAAGTGTGCTGTATACCTGTGCTGCATGTGTGAACCCCAATAAATTCTGTTTCAGGTGTTTGGAGTTTTCCTCTTAAGTACAGCTGGTCCTCTTGTGAACTCCTCTTTCTGGTATGCTCCTCTGTGTCTGATTCCCGTATTGCCAAAATGTTTGACCAAGTGTGGTTTAACAAATGCCCGAGACAGCCATATGTAACCTTGTGTGAGTGAGGGCATGCTCCATCGGGGTGACTCGTGTACAGTGTAAGTCTATCAGCTGTGGACATGTGTATACATTTATGTGCCAGACAACTAACATTCATGTAACAGCTGCAAAGATATTTAATGGACATCAGATGAATAAAAGAGCATTTTTTGCTCCATTATATTCAAATAAAGATTGCCGTGTGCCTGACTTCCCCTTGTAAATGTGAACTGACCCTTAATAAGTACTTTTTAAAATGTCTTGAGCATAAGGAAAAACTGTTTCCTTTGATTCAGACTTATTTGAATTGTTTCCGTGGGTTGGTATCATGGGTACTGATGTATTGTTTGATTTCACAGGAATACATTCTAATTGTTAGCCAGCACCAATGGGAAAAAAGTATTTGTGAGGGAGCTGGTGGCAGAGCAGATGCGGTGTTCATCTGCCCCAGAGCAGGAATGGCAAACTGATTTTCTCTAGCACGTTAACACCAATGGATTGGTGGTATCTGCTGGAATATTAGTTTGAGAAGCATGATGAGAAAAAACGCTATATTCTATAGCATTGGCATGGAGACTGAAACACAAACTGCTAGCTATGGATTGGTGATTCCGCAAAGGATAGTTTTCATTGCATTTAACCGAAGACCCAGCTTCAAATATCTTTGCTGATGAAGGGAATTGTTATTTCCCATAACAAAGGAGAGACGACCATCCTAAGGCTAGGTATGATGTGGCTTGCAACATCACTGAGACCCAGGTTCTTTACATCTTTTAGATCAGCCATGCTCAGCATTGGAGAAGGAAATGGCAACCCACTCTAGGAATTTTGCCTGGAGAATCCCTTGGGCAGAGTAGCCTGGTGGGTCATAGTCCATAGGGCCATAAAGAGTCAGACATGACTGAAGCAACTTAGCATGCTCAGCATACTGGTATTTGTCCCCTTGAGGTGGTTCCAGCAATTCTTTTTTTTCTTTTTAAAGTTATTCTTTTTTAATTTTTTTTTTCCTTTCTTTTTTTAACTTGGCTGTGCCAGGTTTTAGCCGCAGCACATGGAATCTTCATTCCTGAATGCAGAATCTTAGTTGTGGTATGTGGGATCTAGTTCCCCAGCCAGGGATCGAACCCAGGTCCCCGCTATTGAGATCATGAAGTCTTGACCAGTGCACCACCAGCGAAGTTCCAGTTCCAGCAATTCTAAACATCACATTCTCACACAAAACTTGAAGGCAGAAGAGGGACCATCCCCTCTTTATGATCCTTTCTGAGATCAAGGAGACCGTTATTCAATCCTCCAGCAGACTTCCCCCTCTATCTCATTGTCTGAGTTTGCATCATTTGCCTGTTCCTAAAATAATCACTAACAAGGGGAATATAATTACCATAACTGACTTAGACTAACCAGGATTTACCTCCCCCCAGAGAGTTTGGCATGTGTGCTAAATCATCTCAGCCATGTCTGACTCTCTGTGACCCCATGGACTGTAGCTCGCCAGGCTCCTCCGTCCATGGAATTTTCCAGGCGAGAATACTGGCGTGGGTTGCCATGCCCTCCTCCAGGGCACCCTTCTGACCCAGGGCTCCAATGGGTGTCTCTTATGTCTCCTGTACCGGCAGGCGTGTTCTTTACCACTAACGCCCCCTGGAACATGGAGAGCTTGGCAGGAGCTCATGCTGACCTGCAGTACATGGCTTCCGACTGCCTGATCAAACCTGGGGCTCAGGAAGCAAGGGAGAAAGAAGGTAACGTCGAGTGCAAGCAGCAAGCCCGTGAGCTCTAGAACCGTGCTGTCCAACACTGCCACCACATACAAATATTTATACTTGTAATGGCAAAAACTAAGAATTCAGTTTCTCAGCTCCACTTAGGCACATGTCAGGAGCTCAATGGCCACAGGACTAGGGGCTGCTGTGTTGGACAGCCGGAATACAGAGCACTTCATCAGGGTCGTGCACTCACCTCTGCGGGCTGTTCTTTCTCCTGGGCCCTGTGCGCCTCGCCCAGGTTCTCTCCCCGAGGCTAGACTCTCTCTTTTGCTGTAGCAACTGTGTTCCCCCTTTTCCTCCCCCCAGAAGACTGGACATCTCCAGCCCATCACCCCCCACAGGTCTTCATCCCTTCTCCAGGTCCACAGCCCACCAGATCTGGAACGTACTCAGTATTGAAGAAAAGTTGCCCTCTGCTCCTCTTTCCTTCCTGTTTTGTGATGAGGATCTTACAGGAGGCGCAAAAGAAGACTCCAGAAGCTAAAAACTCCTAGTGCTGTCAGGGATGATGACTGGCACAGGAACCCACCAGAGAATGCTAGGGTGCAGATGAGCTTGGCAAGGAGCATCTTGTATCCACAGAGCTGGCCTGGACCATGGCCACAAAGTCCTATACGTGAAATTCCTAGCAGGCAGTGTGTTAAAACAAGGCAACATGTGTCTTGAAGGAGTATCTTTTCCTGCTTACTGAAGTCCATTGCAGTGAAGTCACCATCATTATCTGTATCAATTTGCCAGAGTTGCCTTAACAAAACACCACAAGTTGGCTCAGGCTCACACAGCACGAATTTATTTTCTCACAACATTTAAGGCTGGAAGTCTAAGATTAAGGTGTGGGCAGGGTTGGTTTCTTCTGAGGCCTCCTCCTTGGTTTTAGATGGCTGTGTTTCTGTGTGGTCCCATCATCTTCTCTTGTGTCTTACTCTCCTCTTCTAATAAGGGCACCAGTCATGTTGGATTAGGACTCACCCTAATAACTCATTTTAACTAAGACACTGGTTCAATTTCTGGGTCAGGAAGACCCACTGGAGAAGGGCTAGGCTACCTGCTCAGTATTCTTGGGCTTCCCTTGTGGCTCAGTTGGTAAAGAATCAGCCCACGATGCAGAAGACCTGGGTTCGATCCCTGGGTTGGGAAGATCCCCTGGAGAAGGGAAAGGCTACACTCCAGTATTCTGGCCTGGAGAATTCCATGAACTGTATATCCATGGGGTCACAAAGAGTCGGATACGACTGAGAGACTTTCACACCTCTTTAAAGACTCTACCTCCTAATGCAGTTGCATTTTGAGGAAACGGCTTAGGATTTCAACATGAGTTTCGGGGGGACACAATTCAGCCCATAACACTGTTCCTGGTGCTGCTTATTTTAGTGTGTGTGTATTGTGTGTAGAATTGTATTGTGTGTCTACACGGGTGCAGAATATGATTGAATGCACCTGTGGTCACAGGGGAGGGTAGCTCAGGCCCTGTGGATGTGTTCACTCTTTCATATGCTGTCCCTTCAGAGTGGGGAACATAAAGACAGAAGTTGAGGAATAACCCTCGACTTTGGAACTCTTAGGCCAGAGACAGCCAGCTCTGAGGGCCACCCCAGGACGGGCTGTGTCTCACTGCTCTTGGACCCCTTACCGCCATCTGCAGCCTCTATGCTCATTAGAATTCCAAATGAGATCTTGTTGTCTCTGTACAATTTTCTCTGATCCTGGAGTCCATGGGCTCATCGCTCCTGCCCGGCACAGCAGCCTCCGAGCAAAGCCCCGCTCTGTGGGGCTGTCCCCTCTGAACCCTCCTCCGGCCTGTGCCCTGTTTAGCTGCCAGGAGGCGAGAAGGAGGGGCATTCCAGAAGCTGGGGTAGCCCAGGCGGCCTGCTATCCCCACAGTCCCTTTGTTCAGTCGGGAGAAGAGATGCAGCTTCATCGCCTGTAATCTGCAGTCCGGACACCAGGTGGAGAAGTGAACATCGTGAAGCAGACGGTTCTGGAGAGGCGCCGCTCCGGCCCTGCTGGATGGACGGGTGTGGCCTGGGATCGCGGAGCACGCAGCGCGCTCCAACCCTGACCTCGGGTGCGCCAGCTGCCACCTGCCCTCAGCCCCGAGGGCCCGCGGGCGGCGGAACAGGCCAGGTGTGCCTCAGTCACTCTCACCTGCTCGCCTCGGCACCCTTGCTCCTCGGGGGCACCAAAGCTCCCTTTGGATCAGGACGTCCAAGAACGTCTCATCTGGAGATTCGGTTTTGGATGGGGCTGTGTGGAAGGCTGCTGCCCATTGCAAAAGGCTAAGTGACTGGGAAGTTGCCCCCAGCCCTCTTCTGTGTTATGCAGACGTTGTACCTATCCCGCTGCAGACCGGTGGCCGCCTCCTCTCAGGTGCTTGACTGTGCTGCTACACTCTCTCCAGCCTCCTGCCTGTCCTGGAGGATACCTGCATGACAGGATGCCTGTAGCACTTTCTAAAGTGCTGGGAGCTCAGGCTTTTCCAGAACTCAGACCCCCCTTTCTCCGTCCACACTGAGGACTAGGGGACCTCCCAATGCTAAGAGCAGGGTGAGTTTGGGCAGAGTCAGTTCCTGGGTTGTGGCAGGTGGAAACGGGGGTCCTCTTTAAGAAAAATGATACCAAATTTCAAACAAAAAATTAGCTACAAAAGTAACCATTCAGAATGAAAAAAGAAATCCCCACAACTTTTACATTTTAGAAACTGACAAATATCACAATCCATAACAAAATCCAGAAAAGTAATAAAATCGTTTGTGTTAATTCACTGCCTGACACACCTGTCTCGTTTTTGTCCGTAGTTTTTGGCTGCGTACCCTTGGATTGCTGTTTTGTATGACAACAGTTTTGCAATATCATTATAAAGGGAATAGAAGGATAAAAGGCTTTGGTTACTAATAGTCTTCTTGAAAGGTTCGCATTTCTTCTCCATTTCTGCGTACTTCCTGTGCCGAAGACACAGGCCACATTCATGGTCACAGTCCAGCCTCTGCCGGTGTGTTTGTGCCAAAGGCCAGGTGAGTGGGCCCAGAGGGCAGCAGCGTTTCTGGAAGCCGGTTGCTCATCGGAACGGCTAGGGAGGACCTAACAACCACAGGAGTGATGTCCAGACACGTCAGAACAACCCATAACCTATGCCTGTATGGGAAAAGAATCTGAAAAAGAATCAGTCAGTTCAGTCCAGTCGCTCAGTCGTGTCCGACTCTTTGTGACCACATGGACTGCAGCACACCAGGCCTCCCTGTGCATCGACTCGATTACAATAAATGCAAAAAACGAATAACCCACCAAACCCTAACTGAGTACATCCCAACTCCAGTTCCTCTCAGTCAGATCCCCACACTACCCAGCTCTATACCAAACCAGAGCAAGTTTGAGGAAGGGAAAACAAACTGGAAGGAAATGGTAACTAGGGAAATAATCTATCAGTTTTGCAATTTATTTTTCTGTTGGGCAAATTTTTAAAAAACATATGCCCATGTGAACACATTGCTAGGACCTTCCCAGTGCCTTGGAAGGGACTCACGAACGTGGAAGTTCTGAAGCTGGGGTTTCCTTAGCTTGTGATAAGTTGTGTTAAACACTCCTGTGAGTTTTGACATCACACAGATGTGAGTTTGAATCCTGAGTCTGCCACTTAGCAGCTCTGAGGGCACCATGGAGGTTAGTCTTTCTGACTGTTTATGCCACGGCTGTACACTCGAAATAATGATCATTTGTATTTCACAGAGGGTTGTATGCATTGAGAAGATGTATGTAAAAGGTTTACATTTATATACATTTTTGCTGAGGCAAAGTGCCTGGCACCTAAATCCTCAGTAAACGGTACCACAGTGATTAGCATGACTGGCTCAAATCTGCAGCTGGGGGAAGGCCTGCAATTCCCTTTGCAGGAGGCTGCTGAGAGGCAGTGACCCCGGGAGGCAGATGCCCTGGGCATGCTCAAATAGGGTGGAGCCCTGGCATTGATTGAGTCTCACACTTGTCACAGGACAAGGCAGCCTCTACCTTCTATTGTCATCAGCCTGCATGGCAGGTGCCTGGGTCTGCAGTGACCCTGGGCGCAACTCCAAGTGACTCACCCACGGCCCCCAAACCCAGTTCTGCTTCCACTTCCCACAGATGCAGGCTGCACCCAGTGCTGCCTGAACGCCCGGATGCCCCAGGGCTTCTGGCCCCCAGGAAGAGAAGGCGGCAGAAGCAGGATGCTGGGGCTGTACGGACTCCCGCAGCCCCTGAGTACACAGAGCAGGGCTTGGCGGTCCTGGAACTACCCACAAGAGCTGCCTCTTCACCTCTTCGCCAGGGCTCTGCCATTCATCCCGCCAGATCAGAGATGCTCTGGACACGGAATGGCTGTTCACGTCTCTCCTAGGTGCAGCTGCGGTGAATCGCACCCAGAGGAATCTTGCTTTCTTGGAACTGAGAAAAAAGACCAACAAGCAACTGCAGACCACGCTCACAAAATGGTGGCGGAGGAACGAATAATTTACAGGGAAATGCACACAGGAAGGCCCTGAGGGAAGCCAATGGCAACACAGGTCCGAAGCCCAACACTGTGCCAGCGCCACAGGGAACATTTTGGAGGGAGTAAAGGAAGAGGGGCACCACTGAGAATTAGGAACTTCATCTCCAGACTCCATCAGACCCGAGTGCGAACCTCAGCTCCTCCACTAGTAAGCTTTGCGGTCCACGGCAAGTTCATTAACCTCTCCGGGCCTTAGTTCCTCAATTCCTTGTCTGTGATGCAGAAAAACATCTATTTCTGCTTCATTGGCTATGACAAAGCCTTTGCCTGTGTGGATCACAATAAACTGTGGAAAATTCTGAAAGAGATGGGAATACCAGACCACCTGACCTGCCTCTTGAGAAATCTGTATGCAGGTCAGGAAGCAACAGTTAGAACTGGACATGGAACAACAGACTGGTTCCAGACAGGAAAAGGAGTACGTCAAGGCTGTATATTGTCACCCTGCTTATTTAACTTATATGCAGAGTACATCATGAGGAACGCTGGGCTGGAAGAAGCACAAGCTGGAATCAGGATTGCCGGGAGAAATATCAATAACCTCAGATATGCAGATGACACCACCCTTATGACAGAAAGTGAAGAGGAACTAAGGAGCCTCTTGATGAAAGTGAAAGAGGAGAGTGAAAAAGTTGGCTTAAAGCTCAACATTCAGAAAACAAAGATCATGGCATCTGGTCCTATCATTTCATGGGAAATAGATGGGGAAACAGTGGAAACAGTGTCAGACTTTATTTTTGGACTCCAGAATCACTGCAGATGCCGATTGAAGCCATGAAATTAAAAGACTGTTACTCCTGGGAAGGAAAGTTATTACCAACCTCAGTTCAGTTCAGTCGCTCAGTTGTGTCCGACTCTCCGCGACCCCATGAATCACAGCACGCCAGGCCTCTCTGTCCATCACCAACTCCCGGAGTACACTCAAACTCATGTCCACAGAGTCGGTGATGCCATCCAGCCATCTCATTCTCCATCGTCCCCTTCTCCTCCCGCCCCCAACCTTTCCCAGCATCAGAGTCTTTTCCAGTGAGTCAACTCGTCGCATGAGGTGGCCAAAGTATTGGAGTTTCAGCTTTAGCATCAGTCCTTCCAATGAACACCCAGGATTGATCTCCTTTAGAATGGACTGGTTGGATCTCCTTGCAGTATAAGGGACTCTCAAGAGTCTTCTCCAACACCACAGTTCAAAAGCATCGATTCTTCGGCGATCAGCTTTCTTCACAGTCCAACTCTCACATCCATACATGACCACGGGAAAAACCATTGCCTTGACTAGACGGACCTTGGTTGGCAAAGTAATGTCTCTACTTTTTAATATACTATCAAGGTTGGTCATAGCATATTAAAAAGCAGAGACATTACTTTGCCAACCAAGGTCCGTCTAGTCAAGGCTATGGTTTTTCCCGTGGTCATGTATGGATGTGAGAGTGGGACTGTGAAGAAAGCTGAGCACCGAAGAATTGATGCTTTTGAACTGTGGTGTTGGAGAAGACTCTTGAGAGTCCCTTGGACTGCAAGGAGACCCAACCAGTCCATCCTAAAGGAGATCAGTCCTGGGTGTTCATTGGAAGGACTGATTCTAAAGCTGAAACTCTAATACTTTGGCCACCTTATGAGACGAGTTGACTCACTGGAAAAGACTCTGATGCTGGGAGGCATTGGGGGCAGGAGGAGAAGGGGCCGACAGAGGATGAGATGGCTGGATGGCATCACCGACTCAATGGACATGAGTTTGGGTGAATTCCGGGAGTTGGTGATGGACATGGAGGCCTGGCGTGCTGCGATTCATGGGGTCGCAAAGAGTCAGACACGATTGAGCGACTGAACTGAACTGAACTGAATGCAGGGATGTTTGAAAAGATTGAAGAATATAATGCAAGATAATGCACGTGCCAAGAACACTCTACTAATTCCATCATTTGGTGAACAGAGTTGCTAGTTTTAATATTATCTGACTTATCCAACTTTCCATTTTAGGTTGGTTGTTTTTGAGAATCAAAGAAGTCTTTGTCTGTCCTAAAACCATGAAGACTTTTTCCTCACCTAGATTCTCTGCTGTTTTTCATCTCACGTTAAGATCTATATTCAGCTGGAATTCATTTCTGTGTATATTTAGTATTCATCGGAAGATCAAAAGACACCACTGAAGGAGGGAAAGGGGTGAAAGGGCAAGCCATAGAGAAGATATTGACAATGTGAATAACCAACAAAGGACTTTTATCAAGAATAGATGTAGGACTTCTACAAGTCAGTTCAAAAGAATGTAACTCAACCACTAATTGTCACAATGATTATTCCCCCTCACAGGACTCACAGGACTGTGAGTTCATGTAAAGTGCTTAACAATCTTCTTTCTGACATTCACGTATCCTCCTGCACTCCTTACCTATTTTTCTGACTTTTCCCTTTTTGCCAGCATATTTATGATCTAAATTGGATTTCACCTGTTTCCTAAACAAGTATGACTTTAAATGGCAAAGTCACTAAAAACAACTCAGAAAAGGCAACTTGCTTTTAATTGGTTACAGAGAAAGCTAATCTCTGTGGGAAAAGAGCATTCTCTTTTCTAAGACTTCCTTAAAATATAATGGCTGCCATTGGTGGTGCTCCACCTATGGTAGCTGGTGCTTTACATACATTATTTTTATTAATTTTTTTCCTGGTAGCACATTTTTATTGAAATCTTACATAATTTAAGCCATATAAAAAGCCAACATAACTGAAAATTGGATTCTCCCTCTAAAACCCTCTCTAGAGGTTAAAAGCAGAGATGCTGAAGTCAGATTTTCTGTATCTATCTCCTGCTCGATCATGTCTGACTGAATGACCCCAGACAAGTTCCTTAATTGCTGTGTGCCTCAGTTGTTTCATCAGTATAATAAAAAAAAGATAGTAATTACCCCGGTTAGGACTGTGAGTTCTTGTAAAGTGCTTAACACAATTCCAGACACAGACCAAGCTTTCAGTAAAGGTAAGTAGTGATCACCAAAGATATGCTTATTTTGATATTGACCATCTGGTGATGTCCTTGTGTAGAGTCGTCTCTAGTGTTGTTGAAAAAGGGTGTTTGCTATGACCAGTGCATTCTCTTGGCAAAACTCTGTTATCCTTTGCCCTGCTTTATTTTGTACTCCAAGGCCAAACTTGCCTGTTACTCCGGTATTTCTTGACTTCCTACTTTTGCATTCCAGTCCCCTATAATGAAAAGGACATCTTTTTTAGGTGTTAGTTCTAGAGGGTCTTGTAGGTCATCATAGAACCATTCAACTTTAGCTTCTTCGGCCTTAGTGGTTGGAGCATAGACTTGGATTACTGCGATATTGAATGGTTTGTGTTGGAAATGAACAGAGATCATTCTGTCATTTTTGAGACTGCATTCAAGTACTGCATTTTGGACTCCCTAGTTGACTATGAGGGCTACTCCATTTCTTCTAAGGGATTCTTGCCAACAATGGGCAGTAGATATAATGGTCATCTGAATTAAATTTGCCCATTCTCGTCCATTTTAGTTCACTGATTCCTAAAATGTCTATGTTCACTATTGCCAGACAGTCTACACAGTCAGTAAAAACAAGACTAGGAGCTGACTGTGGCTTAGATCATGAACTCCTTACTGCAAAATTCAGACTTGAAGAAAGTAGGGAAAACCACTAGAGCATTCAGGTATGACCTAAACCATATCCCTTATGATTATACAGTGGAAGTGACAAATAGATTCAAGGGATTAGATCTGATAGAGTCCTTGATGAACTATGGGCAGAGGTTCATGACGTTGTACAGGAGGTGGTGATCAAAACCATCCCCAAGAAGAAGAAAGGCAACAAGGCAAAATGGTTTTCTGAGGAAGTATTACAAATAGCTGAGAAAAGAAAGATGCTAAAGGCAAAGGAGAAAAGGAAAGATATATTCATTTGAATGCAGAGTTTTCAAGAATAGCAAGGAGAGATATGAAAGCCTTCCTCAGTGATCAGTGCAAAGAAATAGAGGAAAACAATAGAATGGGAAAGACTAGAGATCTCTTCAAGAAAACTATATATTCCAAGAGAATATTTCATGCAAAGATGGGCACAATAAAGGACAGAAATGGTATGGACCTAACAGAAGCAGAAGATATTAAGAAGAGGTGGCAAGAATACACACAATACAAAAAAGATCTTAATGACCTGATAACCACGATGTTGTGATCACTCACCTAGTGCCAGACATCCTGGAATGTGAAGTCAAGTGGGCCTTAGAAAGCATCACTGTGAACAAATCTAGTGGAGGTGATAGAATTCCAGCAGAATTATTTCCAAACCTAAAAGATGATGCTGTGAAAGTGCTGCACTCAATATGCTAGCAAATGTGGAAAACTCAGCAATGGCCACAGGACTGGAAAAGGTCAGTATTCATTCCAATCCCAAAGAAAGGCAATACTAAAGAATGTTCAAATTACCGCACGATTGCACTCATCTCACATGCTAGCAAAGTAATACTAAAATTTCTCCAAGCCAGGCTTCATCAACATGTGAACATCTGAAAGATATTCAAGCTGAATTTAGAAAAGTCAGAGGAATCAGAGATCAAATTGCCAACATCTGTTGGATCATAGAAAAAGCAAGAGAATTCCAGAAAAACATCTACTTCTGCTTTATTGACTACACTAAAGCCTTTGATTGTGTGGATCACAACAAACTGTGGAAAATTCTTCAAAAGATGAGAATACCAGACCACCTTTCCTTCCTCCTGAGAAATCTGAATGCAGGTCAAGAAACAACAATTAGAACCAGACATGGAACAATGGACTGGTTCCAAATTGGGAAAGGAGTACATGAAGGCTGTATATTGTCACTTTGCTTATTTAACTTATATGCAGAGTACATCATGCGAAATGCTGGGCTGGATGAAGCACAAGCTGGAATCAAGGTTGACGGGAGAAATATCAATAACCTCAGATATGCAGATGACCCCACCCTTATGGCAGAAAGTGAAGAAGAACTAAAGAGCCTCTTGATGAAAGTGAAAGAGGAGAGTGAAAATGCTGGCTTAAAACTCAAATTCATAAAGCTACGATGATGGCATCCAGTCCCATCAATTCATGGCAAATAGATGGGGAAACAATGGAAATAGGTAAGATTCTTGCTCCTTGAAAGAAAAGTTATGACCAACCTAGACAGCATATTATAAAGCAGAAACATTACTTCACTGACAAAAGTCTATATAGTCAAGGCTATGGTTTTTCCAGTAGTCATGTATGGATATAAGAGTTGGACCATAGAGAAGGCTAAACATCGAAGAATTGATGCTTTTGAACTATAGTGCTGGAGAAGACTCTTGAGAGTTCCTTGGACTGCAAGGAAATCAAACCAGTCAATCCTAAAGGAAACCAGTCCTGAATATTCATTGGAAGGACTGATGCTGAAGATGAAACTCCAATACTTTGGCCACCTGATGTGAAGAACTGACTCATTGGAAAAGACCCTGATGCTGGGAACAATTAAAGGCAGAAAGAGAAGGGGATGACAGAGGCTGAGATGGTTGGATGGCATCACCGACTTGATGGACGTGAGTTTGAGTAGGCTCCAGGAGTTGGTGATGGACAGGGAGGCCTGGTGTGCTGCTGTCCATTGGGTCTCAAAGAGTAGGTCATGACTGAGCGACTGAACTGAACTAAACTGAACTGACATTCTGATGCTAGGTTCCCATTTTGTGGAATCAAGAAGGCATTTTTCCCTCGAGTCATTTTGTGAGCTGTTTAAAATGATGCAAGAATTAAGCAACCACAAATCTGCATATCCTGAGTGACCACTTCCCCACCCCAACCTCCATGCATGCCCTTCTCCTTCCTGAGGGCCCTCCTTCTGCTGGAGGTACAGGTACAGAGATTGGGTTCCCGCTTGTCCACCATTGCTTCCTGACTGCTGGCCTTCCTTCTCCAGAGGCAAAGGAAAGGAATGGAAGAAGGAAAAGTGAGGATGTGAGATACAGGGGGCTTCTCAATGAGGGGAAGTGAAACAGGCTCCCTCCCTCCCCAGAGCAAACCTTTTCCTGGGGCCCCAGATAACGTACAGCTCCTGCTGAGATGCTAGTGAAGACAGCAGCCAAGTTTCCTCTCATTTTCCAGTGTAAGCCCCTTCATCCAGGCTGGCTTGAGGAATAACATCCAGATGAGCTGAGCTGAGGGGCCCAGAGACCTCAAATTGCTGATTGTTTCAAGTCTGTTTGTTAATTCCCAAAAAAAAAAAAAAATAATACTGAGGAACTACTGTGCACTGGAAATCGTTGGGGGCACGAATAGGAAATGACAGACATGGTCCTCCCTGTCCTCAAGAAGCCCACATTATTTTGTTTTGTTTTTAATATTTATTTATTTTTGTGACTGCCCAGGAAGCCTGCTGGATATTCAGTCTTCACTGAGGCACGTGGGATCTTTAGTTGTGACATGCAAACAGTTGTGGCATGTAGGATCTAGTTCCCCGACCGGGGGTTGAACCCAAGCCCCCTCCCTCGGGAACATGGAGTCTTAGCCACTGGACCACCAGAAAAGTCCCAAGAAGCCCACATTGTAATGGGGAAAGACCGACAATAAAGGAATGCACAAATAAATTAACAAGATTCTGTAAGACTGTGTACAGAGCTAATACACAAAGCCCAACCCAGGGGGTGTGTCCACCATCACTGGGCAAGACCTACTTTAGATCAGGGGACTTGGGAAGCCCTCTCTGAAGAGATGACTGTTGACCTGAATGACAAGAACATGTCTCAAAGCTCAGTGTCAACCAGACAACGCTTTTCTTGGAACCCTATCAGCCAGGCACCCCTTCACCCCACGAGGAGACAAGTACAAAATTAGATGCTGGGCTGCATCAGGCGGGGTGTGGGACTGTTACAGCCAAGAGACCTTTCTGCTCCCCTTGCCACAGTGGGAGCAGCAACTGACAGTCCTCGCTGCCTCCCTGGGAGCTGCCGTTGGTTTTCTGTCCTGTCTGGTGACTTTCTGTAGAGCAGATGCTGAAACTACAGTGAAGCACACCGTGTCATCCCATAGCTCAGGTTAGTGTCAGCCAGGCTGTGCCCTGTGGACCCCACTTGTAGTTTTCTCACCATCACACGATGAGTTTGGTGCCTGCACAAGAGCCCTATGCCTTTCAGTGTCACGAGAAAGGGAAGGTACTTCACAGGTGGTAAACCTCAGCTTAAAAAAAATCTGACATGTAACCCAACACCAGAAAAAAATGAAAGATTCAGCATAAGCTTTAGCAGCTCCACCCAAAGAGAGCTGACTGAACTGTAGATTTATTTGTGTCTCTCCAGATTCTCTGTTGGTCTCTGTTATTTTGGATGAACATAAATCCATAGGTCTGTAGCTTGTTTTTCCCACTCTACAGTTTTCATGTACATTTCCACTCATTGATGTTGTCCTTGCCTGTCGTTTAACAGCTTTACAGAATCCAAGCATGGTGAAATTCATTATTTGTTTATTTTTGCTTCTTTTCATCCCATGTTTGAGGGTTAAGGTTGTTTGAAATTTTTGACTGGTATTGTACCGGGCCCTGCTAACAACATTTTGGTAGATTCAGACCTTTCCCCTCTCTTTTGCCTTGTAGAAATATTCCACAGAGTGAAGTGACCACGTCATTGGTGTGAACAGTTTTATAATGCTTGTTAAATTTACTAGACAGCTCTCAGGAAAAATGGAGCCAGTTTATGGCCCCGGCCAGAAAGCGGGTGTGGGCCTCCTTTCTTAGATCTGTTTTTTAAACTGGGCTTCAGCAATATAAAAAGATAAAATTGCTGCAAATGCTTTGAAGGAATTCTTGTTTTATTTTAAAAAATTCTCAGTCATTTTTAACCCCCTTTAGTAGGTATAGTTAACCCTGCTGCTCTAGTAACAGGACTGCTGTTCACACTCGCCTCGGGGCTTCGTTCTTACCTCACCTTCCTACGAAATGCTCTTTCCTGAAATGTGCACAACTTGCTTCTTTACATCAGCCAGCCAGGCCTCTGCTCGGGTAAAATCTTAACAGAGAGGGCTTGCCACCTTACTCCCCCTAAAATGCCCCTCCGCCTACCTCGTCACTCTCTCTGCTCTTAACTTGCATGCCCCTCACCACCATCTGACATAATAGATCTCTTCTTTTTATAGATGTTATCTGTGTCCTTCAGCTAGAACATACTTTTCACGGGAACAAAGACTTGGTCTGTTTTATTTGCTTCTATATTACCAGTGCCTTTAAGGTGCCTTGCGCATCATAAATGTTCAGTAACTCTTGCTGAATGAATGAGGGGACCAAGGGTCTGATTACATTATCACAGACTGCTTGGCATTCTGAAAATAAGTGCTGGTAACGTGGTGGGTCCGAAAAGTTTGCGAGTCATGGGTTCTTAACTTTGCCGAAACCTGTAAGTCCTCTACCCCTAAAATGTGTATTCACAAAACTTGGTGTGTAATTAATGGGGATTTTGACCTGCTGAAGCTCTGGGTGGGTCAGAAATCCTGACTTTAGAATTACTGCTCCAGGGACCCAGAAACAGTAAGTGGGCCACCCTACAAACCAAGCTTGCAGGGTTCAGCCTGTTCAGGATTCACTGGCAGGTTTATTTTGAAAGAGTTGAATGAGTTGCTTCCAAATCAGAAAACAGAAAAATTCACAAAAGAAAAACATCCATATTTCTCAATTTTGTTGAAAATGCAGAAGACCTAGTGGCACTTGGCACATATTCCTCGCTGAAGACGAGCAATAGCAGCCCCACCTGGGAGGGGCCTGGCGTCTGCAGGTGACCCCAGTTCCCACTGCTCCCTGGAGCGCCTCTGGTTTTGAAGCTGAGTGATGGTAACCATTGAACATTAGGCTTACATTCTTGTTTTCCTTAAACCTGAGTTGAGAGAAAAGCAAAACAGACCTCTGCTTCTGATTTTCTTAAGCCAAGGTCCACTTCACTTACTTGGGTTACGTGCCTAACCACTGCAGGAATTTGACTTAAGACCCCATACCTAACTCAACCATAAAGCATGCAGTTGAGCAAGCTGGGCTCCAGAATGATTGAGAGAGTTGCCCAAGAGTAAACGGGGGCTGACTTGAACTCCAGGTTCCAAACTCAATGCTCTTTCTCAGCTAAATGAAAAGCCGAGAAACCCGTAGAGTCCATAGGATCCATGGACACGTGCAAATCTATCAGAATTGACCATGCTTTTCAAGGTCATCACTGTAGACCTGCCAGTGTGCAGAGTCATCCAAGCAATGCTTGACCTAGTGAATCAACAAGCAAATGAATGAATCATTTTCAAATTACAGTTTAATTGGGGAAACGTAAGCTTCATTTAAAAGCCAGTTTCCACTAGCAACTGAAGGCTTCGTTTTTCTTCCGACCACTCATCTTTATTTTCAATGGAATAAATTCTATGGTATGAAATAACAGCTCTGACCCACCATGTGAGGTGGGAGCCCAGCAAGATGAGGAAGGGTTAGACGCTCAATCTCTGGAGGACGCTGTGTTTTATTACCCCAACATGCTCATCTGATTTTAAACTGCAGGCTCCTTTAAATTTCCCACAGCCCAAGTTTCAACTCATCAAAACATGATTTGTCCTGATTCCAAGAGATAAGAATCAGGAGACCTGAGCAGCTGGTGCTGGGAACTGCCGTAGAGGAGGCTGCGTCTCTTCTGTCTGCCCACTGATGCTAACCAGGCCAGACAGTGGCCCTGATTCTGTTCTGAAAGTTCATTCTCCTGGTCTCCAGCTAGCATTGCCTCTCTTCGGGCAGTTATTCTCCATTAAGACCAGTGGCAATGTTATGTCCTGTAGTAGTAAATGAAAGTCACTTGACCTTTTTAAGGGAGTCAGTATCATTATTATGGTATAATTTTAAAAAGCACTTCCTCCTGAATATTTATATCATCTAGCCCCTGAGGTCCCTAACTGCCAGTCCTAATGGCCCCTATATCTGTTTTCTTCTTTTTTTAGAAATAGATGACCTGCTCTTAGCTAGATATATAGTCATAGAATAAACACCAACTTCCCTTGTAGAAAAAAGTAGCCATATGTCTAAGTTCTAGCCAAGGGGATGAAAGTGGAAATGTGTATAATTTCCAAAAAGGTCAGGCTGCCCGGAACATTGACTTGATGACTGGATCTCAGCAGTCATTTCAGACCATGGGGTTGAGGCCCAATCGAGGATGGCAAAGCAAGAGACTAGAAGGCACTTGACTTCCTAATGGTGATAAAGTTTTCTGTCATTTTCAGCTAAGTATAAAGCTAATGAAAGTGACTAAAAGTTGGTCAAAAAGATGGAAAGCCATTTTTGGTGAATAGGCAGTTAATTATCTATAACTTTAAAAATTGGAGCATAAAACCATTTTTCATAATTTCCAATGTGACACTGTCACTTCTCTATTTTGGATGTGTGAAAAAATATCTTTCACTTTATATGTAAACAAATGGTTAAAAATCTTTGAAGCAATTTTTATTTAATTGAAGTTTAATTGAAATATAACATATTGGTTTGGGGTGTACAAGATAATGATTCAATATTTGTATTTATTGCAAAATGATCACACAGTAGGTTTAATTAGAATCTATCACCATACATAGTTATAAAATATTTTGTGCTGTGATGAGAAATTGTAAGATTTGTACCCTTAGCAACTTTCAAATATGCAATATGATACTGTTAACAACTGTCAGCATGCTATCCATTATGTCCTCCTGAGTTATTTATTTCATAACTGGAAGGCTGTACTTTTGACCCCCAACTACTACTCTCTTCTCTGTATTTATGAGTTTAGCTGTTTATTGTTTGTTTGTTTGTTTGGGGGTTTGTTTTAGATTACACATGTAAGTGACATCATATGGTATTTATTTTTCTCTGTCTGGCTTATTTTACCTGGCATAATGCCCTCTAGGTCCAACCATGTTGTTGCAAATGGCAAGATTTTCCTGTTTTTATGGCTGAATAATATTCCATTATACACACACACAATATATATATGTATAATGTATGGTATAAGATTGTGGTCTAGTTTTATTCTTTTCCATGTGGCTATGGTTGTCGGGTTTTCCCAGTGCCATTTGCTCCCACTGTATATTGTGGCTCCTTTGTTATAATATAATGTGTCATATGTGTGTGGATCTATTTCTGAGCTTTATATTGTATTCCATTGACCTAGGTGTCTGTTTTTACCTACTGTTTTGATGAGTATGTATTTGTAAGATACTTTGAAACCAAGGAATGTGTTACTTCCAGCTTTGTGCTTTCTTCTCAAAATTGCTTTCACTATTTGGGATCTTTAGAAGTTCCATACAAATTTTGGGATTTTTCTGTGAAAGATACCT